>NC_057353.1:39490000-39790000 GCF_016509475.1 Prionailurus bengalensis | reverse complement strand
AAATAAACATTAAAAAATTTTTAAATAGTTATCTATATTTGTAATAAATAACATGCCTTTTTTGGGGGTGAAACCCAGGTACTTTTCAAATCTAGCTAATTGTGGAGACAGGAAACCATGGGATTGTAGGGGATTGGATTTCTAATAACATGACCATTTCATCAAACCAAACTGCTATGGTTTGAACATTTGTGTCCCCACAAAGTTCGTATGTTGAAACCTAACCCCTAAGGTGATAGTATTACAAGGTGGGATATTTGGGAGTGATTAGGTCATGAGGATGGAGAATGGGATTAATGCCTTTATAAAAGGGGCACAAGAAAACTCCCTTCCCCATCTGCCATGTGAAGACACAGTGAAAAGATGGCTATGAACCAGGAAGCTCTCACCAGGCCTGAAATCTACCAGCACCATGATTTTGGACTTCCCAGCCTCTAGAACTGTGAGAAGTAAATTTCTGTTGTTTATAAGACACCAAGCTTATGGTATTACATATATATATAGAGAGATGTATATATGTATATATAGTTTTATATATTGTATGCATATAAATGTATTACATGTAAATAAAATTATATATTTTGTATATATACATGTATATATAATTTTATATATTATATGTATATATATTATATATAAATAAAATTATATGTTTTTCTATAGTTTTAATATGGTATTATATATATAATTTTATATTTATGTATTACATATATTTTTCTATAGTTTTAATTTAAGTCAGTGTTTACTTCAAAAAAACAAAGCATAAGACTGTGTGGTAATTTACAGTAGCGATAACTATGCCTGTCAGTATTTGTCCATCCTTCTCAAAATCCTGTCATGTAACAGGAAGCCATTTTTCTCAACAGATACTGAAGTAGTCATTTTACTTACATATATAACATCATGGACTGATTCTGTGGGATAGATAACACATTATAAAGATGAAGAAGTTGGACAGAGATCAGACAGCCAGCTACTGGTCAGTCCTGAACCTGAATGTAACTTACCTTGAACCCCACACTCATTTCTCTTCTGTTCATTACCCTCCCTCCTTGATTGGTCTGGAGGTTTGCCCAGGACGGGGCAGAGCCTTGGCACAGTCCAGCTCCTATCAACCGCCCACCGGGCCTGGATCCTGTTGCTGTTACAACTCTGCTGACTAGGGCAGGAAAGCAGAGAGGGGCTTACAGCACAGGAGTGGAAAGCATAGGCTAGGAGTCAGACAGACTTGAGTTTGAATCCTGTTTTTGCCACTTACTATCTCTGTGATCTTGAATATTTATTTTTAATTTAAGCTCCATTGTGTTTTATTTTTCTCATGTATAAAATGGGAAAAATGAAACCTACCTGATAGGTGAGTGATAGTTCAAAGCCTGGGAAACTGAGTTCTAAGGTAATGTTTTCTCCTATGAATATTAATAATTAATCACAGCTCATCCTGATGCCCACTTGACGTCCTCCCCTCCCCCCCCCCCCCCCCCCCCCCCCCCCCACTGTCTGAATTACTGCTGCAGTTCCCTCTGTGCTATTTTGGGTCTCCTCAAATATCAATGTTTGCCTGGATCACCCTTGGTTTGCTGTGTTCCTACGTAGGGAACAACATCTGGGCCAATATGATTTTCCTCACTTTCTGCCTTACTTTTGGAACCTTCCTGGCCTCCCCCACGGGTCTGGGCATCTTCTCCTGCATCCGCAGGCCCTTACCTGCCTGGTTCCTGAGGTTAGCTGCATATAGTTTCCTGGGGCTGCTGTCAACAAATTAGCACGATCTGGGCACTTTAACACAACGGAATGTATTCTCTCATGGGTCTGGAGGTCAGAAGTCTGAAGTCAGGGTGTCAGCACAGTTGCACTCTGGGGAGAATTGGTCCCTTGCCTCTTTGAGTTTCTGGTGGTTGCCTCGTGTTCCTTGGCATTCCTTAGTTTGTGGCTGCATTACTGAAACTCTGCCTCTGTGTTCACTTTGCCTCCTTCTCCTTTGTGTGTTTGCCTCAAGACCCCCTCTGCTTCCTTCTGCGAGGATACATCTGTGATCGCATTTAGGGACTATGGGATGATCCAAGATAAGCTCTTCCTCCATGATCTTTAACTCAATCACATCTTTTACCATTTAAGGTAATATTTTACTATGTAAGGTAATATTTTCTTTTGCTATACATGGTAATATTGACAAGTTGTGAGGATTATTACATTGATATACCTTTTTGGGGGGGCCGGGGGGCTCTATTCAGCCCTCTACACCCAGCCTCAAAAAGTTTTGAAAAAGAAATCCAAATACCCATAATTCAGTTCGATAAATAGTTATGGAATGCCTACTAAGCACCACCACACATAGCCTACAAATTCCCGCACATATGCTAATAAGACAATTCAAAACATACACACACACATGCATTTGGGTTCATTTCTCAAAACCACATGTTGGAATGAAAGGAGAGACATCAGAGATTGAGAGAGACAGAGACAGAAAGAGAGGTAGAGACAGATGGAGAAGAGCAAAACCTGTTCTGTGTCCTTAGGCTGACACTCATCTATTACAAGCTCTGGGCATGTATTAGCTTGGTTATCAGTGATACATACTTGAGAACTGTTTTGGTTTAAAAAATGGACACAGTATTAATCCATGTGGACAGCATATGTACAGGTGGGCAGCCCATGGATTTGTGAGTAGAACTCCCTTAACACATTAAATATTATAGCCCTGATCATTCATTAAACGTGTTTTTGACAACTAATTATAAATCAAATCAAGGACCATGAATCATAAATATGGAAGTTGATGATGTTGTGTCAGAAGACTCTGGCAAGTGAAAAAGAAAAGGTTTATTCATTCTGCCTATAAGAACTATGTAAAGAAAAAAAAGTGTTTTGTTTTGTTTTGGGTGGTTTTTTTTTTGTTTGTTTTTGTTTTTTTCTCTTCCCCAGAAGAGAGAACAGGGAGAGCTGGCAGAGAAGCAACAGTGTAATGGAGAGGATTTCTAGGCCACCCAGCTGCCTAATTACTGGCAGCATCTCTGGATTTTTACAGCATCCTCTTGTGACACCACCCTTTGAAAAGCAATAATCCTACATTGTAACAAAAACAAACAAAAAAAAATATACATGCCATCACAAAAAGGCAACCCTGAACCTTCCAAGTAGAATAATTTAGCAAAGGATTTCATGTCATGAAGGACAAAGCAAAAGAATAAAAATTACTTTGCAATTTCCCCCTTCTACTGTAGTGTTTTAAAAAGCCGTGTTAAGTTGAAACACCACTTTTTAAATTTTAAACTTATTACAGTTTAATCCAGCAAGAGGAAAGCTTTGAAAATCCAATTTCTTTCGACACTGTATTTGGAAGAACAACAGTAGTGATACATTGTTTCATGCAAAACGAAAACAAAAAGCAAAGCCAGATGAAAAAGCACTGGTCTTTGGTAGCCTAGCACTTAAGATGTTTAAGCGGAACTGCTGCGGAATTATTTAGCAATTCCCCTCAGCATTCTCAGCAATTTCTTATAACAGATTCTTCAACAATATTATTAAAACTTGAGAGGGGGTAAATGGACCATAGCTGTGCCCCTGTGGAAGAGTCTCTGAAAAGACAAAGCAGTAGTATATGCCGCTAAGGGACAGCTAGCATGTATTAGCATAACTTCTAAGTTACAGAGCCTGCTCTTTATGGGGCAGCAACCTTCCCCAGTCACGCTTACACACTCCTGCAATAAGTGAAACAGATGTGTTCGATTAAGAGAGAATCTTTTCAAAAGATTTTGGATTTTTTTGTTTTGTTTTATAGCACTGCTGGATATTGGCATATCTCTTCTTTGGGGGAGTAACAATCGTGGAACCGTTGGTTGGAATGCATCGATTCGTGTGTGCATTCAACCATTCATCAAACATTTGAGTGCCTTCCATAGTAGACCCTGTGAAGATTCTGGAGACATGAAGAGAAGTGTGACAAACTTTCTGTCCCTGAGGAGTCCATAGTCCAGAGAAAAAGACAAATATAAAAGCAAATTATTGCCATCCGATGGGATCAGTGCCATATTAACAGTAGGAATAAGGTCCTTTGGAAGCACTGAGGATGGTATGACCAATTTGCCAGGAGGATGAGGAAAAAGTTAGGAACAGAGTTTGGAAAAATCTATAAGTAAGTTAGTCTTAGTCTTTCAGGCTGCTGTAACAGAAATACCATAGACCGTGGGACTTAAACATTTATTTATGACTATTCTGAAGGCTAGGAAGTCTAAAATCATAGTGCCTGCAGATTCAGCGTCCGGTGAGAACTCACTTCCTGGTTGTCTTCTCCTTGTGACCTCACACTGCAGGGGAGGTAAGAGTTCTCTCTTTTAAAAGTGCTCTCTTTTATAATCCCATTCACAAGGGCTCCATTTTCATGGCCTAATCACTCCCCAAAACCCCACTTCTTAATTCTATTACATTGAACGTTAGGATTTCAACATGTGAATTTGGGGGGTGCACAAACAGTCCATAGCAATGTTGTTCTAGACAAGAGGAAAGTGTCTTTTTCTTTGGTAACATACTGCATAGGAACAAACAAACAGAGCAGGAAGTTTTCTTCTGTATTTCTTTAAAGCATCAAATCTCTATTATGTGTTGGACTCTTAAAAGGTAAAGTTTCCAGTTAGGCAACAAGTAAGTCATGAGAATAAAAGGTACAGCATAAGGAGCATAGTCAGTGGTATTGTAATAGGATTGTATGGTGACAGATGGTAGCTACACTCGTGGTGAGCACAGCATAATGTGGAAGCGTGTTGAATGGCTGTGTTGTACACCTGAAACTAATGTAACTTTGTGTGTCAACTGTACTAAAAAAAAATTCATGTGAAATTTCAAACCTAAATAAAAAAGGTAAAGTTAGTCAATGACTAATTTTAAATACTACATACAGTCTGGTCCTAAATACATACTATTTGAGAAAAGAAGTATAAATGGTATCGTCTCTTTGGAGGCAGAACAGCATACTGTTTAAGGAGAGAGACCCTGAGAGAAGACTGCCTCGGTTTGAATCCCAGCCCCAATACTTACTAGCTGTGTACCCCTGGGGAAGTTACTTAACCTCTTTGCGTCTCTGTTGTTGTTTTTTTTAATCTATAAAATAGGGTGGTAATTATATTTTGTACCTGATAGAGTTGTTATGACTAATTCTTTACAGATACATAATAGGTTTTTAATTCGCAGTAGCTCTTATTATTTTAAATATTATGAAATAGATTTTCTATCATGCTAATTATTCACTAAGAATATTATAGATGAGAAAAGATTCTATAGCCTCTTTCGCTGGGATACTAATGGTATTTTTGATTGGGTAGAGTTTCAGTGAACTAAAAGGTAATTTGCTTTTCTGAAGTACTGACTTCAAGCAACATTCGTATTTAATAATCTGGCACAATATTTTATATTTCCTAAGGTGTAAGGGCTAAGAAATTCTCAGCTAGTAAATGTAAAGCAAAGCAAAACAAAAAACAACCCTACATACTTATTTCTTTAGGGATAAAATTTCCATGAACACTTTGACTTGTGGGACGCGTTAAACTTATCACCACCTGGGCAACTGGGTGGCTCAGTCGGTTAGGTGTCCGACTTCCGCTCAGGTCATGGTCTGGTGGTTTGTGGGTTTGAGACCCGCATTGGACTCTGTGCTGACAGCTCAGAGCCTGGAGCTGCTTCGGATTCTGTGTCTCCCTCTTTCTCTGCCCCTCCCCCATTTGCACTCTGTCCCCATCTCTTGAAAATGAACCTAAAAAAAGTTTTAAAAATTTTAAACTTATCGGGGCGCCTGAGTGGCTCAGTCGGTTAAGCGTCCGACTTCGGCCCAGACCATGATCTCACAGTTCGTGAGTTCGAGCCCCACATCGGGCTCTGTGCTGACAGCTTAGAGCCTGGAACCTGCTTCAAATTCTATGTCTCCCTCTCTCTCTGTTCCTCCCCCGCTCATGCTCTGTCTCTCTCTCCTTCAAAAATAAATAAAAACATGAAAAAAAATTTAAACTTATCATTAGTAAAATGAAATGTGTTGGTCTTTCAAAGGTAAAGTTACTCTTGCTTCCAGAAAGTCCTTTCATTCACTGAAATGCATATTGCTGTCACATATATTGTCTGTCACATGCATAATAATTGTCTTTGGAAATGCAAAATTCCACTGAATCATATATCCTAGTACTGGCCTGAGGTAAAGTTATGGTGGAAGTGGTATTTTACTGTGCCCTCAGGCATCTTCATTGTGTTTTCTCCTTCCTTTCTATCCTCTCTATCATAACCTACTTTTGAAGTCTTCATTTACACTAAAGTATAGGAAAACTGATACTAACTTACACTAACAGGGTGTCTGTGGATCATCTGACTCAAGTTTTCATGCCTTAGATCAGGAATTCACAAATGATAGCCCTTGGACCAAATCAGGTCTACAGCTTGTTCTTGTGCAAAAAGTTTGATTGAAGCACAGTTGAACTCATTTGTTTATGTATTGTCTGTGCTGCTTCCACACTACAAGGGCAGAGTTGAGTATTTGAGACAGAAAACTTATGGCCCACAAACCCTAGACTATTTATTATCTGGCCTTTACCATAAAAGTTTTGTGATCTTTATCATAAATTCTGGACTTGATCCTATGAAGGGGACTTTCAGGATTTGGACTTATTTGATTCCTGATTTGTCCTTAAAAAATGTCTCTTTCTCTCCTTATACTTAAACACACACACACACACACACACACACACACACACCAGACACATCTGTTTTACCTAATTATAGACTATAAACCTTGGGCTAACTAAAGATTCCTCATCAGTCAACTGAATCTTTTTGGTAATTGTTTATAGTTCTATGGTATGATTACAAACAGATTGATCCTATTTTGACCTTCTATTTATCACAAACCTGAGTCTTTTATCTTTTATACTAATTCTGTATCCCTTAGTCTGTGAGTCCTCTAGTGAAAATCACAGTTATATTGTCTTTATATTTGAATCTAAAGCACCCCAAAAGTAAGAAAAAACTGGATGTAATGAGAAAATGTATGGAAGAAAGAATGAATAATGAATATAACCTTTATAATTTTCTCTGGCTTCTTAAAAAGAAAAAAAAATCTTTTTAAGAGGAAAAAAAAACCATTAAGTGTAGGTATAGATGTGAACCAAAAGTGATCTTCATTCACTACCGGTGATGGATTATAAATTGGTAAACATGTTTGGCATAATCTAGTATATCTAAAATATACTTGCCACACGACTCGGGAATTATACTCCTAAATATGTACCCTAAAGGGTTACGTGTCCATGTACACCAGGAAACATATACACAAGTGTTCATTGCACCATTTTTTTATAATAGCCAACCCCTGGAAAAAATCCAAATGTCCATAAAGACATAGAAAGGGTGCACAAATTATGCTATTTCCCTAAGGATTTGGAAAATGATAGGTTTTTTAAAAGTAATTTCTTTATCTACTGGGTAAACCTAGAATTTTATCACTGTTGTGGTTAACATCAGTGGCTGAGTGTAATGGGCTTATGTGCTCGGGTCTATATGGTAACTATAGAAATCCTTTTCTATCTGGATGGGTTCAGTTTTCAGGTAATTTGGCACAATCTGGCTTTGCTTGAAAATGTGAAGAGTAGAATTTTATAATTCACTATTTTTACATCTGTGGTAAATATCAACTTCAGGACAACCTTAACTCTGAGTGATATTAATCTCTCTACATAAGACAACATATAAATGTTGTTATACTTCAGTTACAAATTCCTATCATCATAGCTAAGACAGTTTCTATAATATCAGTATTCTTTAGTTATTTCAGTTGAACTATCTCTCTAGAATCACATATGCTTTTCATACTTTGAAGAGTCAATGTTACTACATTTAAAAAATTTTTTATTGTTTATTTATTTTTGAGAGAGAGACAGAGTGAGAGCAGAGGAGGGGCAGAATCTGAACCAGGCTCCAGGCTCTGAACTGTCAGCACAGAGCCCAACGCAGGGCTCAAATTCACTAACTGTGAGATCATGACCTGAGCCAAAGTCTGACGCTTAACTGATGAGCCACCCAGGTGCCCCAATGTTACTAGACTTTTAAAACGTAAATTTATATGACCACTTTGAAACAAGCTGGAATAAGGGACTTGGATTCCCCTCCTGCCTGAAACAATTTTTTTTTTGAAAAAAAAATTTGTTTTACAACATATTGGATATTAGGTTTCTAAGGATAGTGAACCCTGAGAGACAGGAAACAAACAAAGGTGACCCTATGATTGTCTGGCTTGTGGTCTTGAGAGTGTTTCCCAGCTCTGGCACAGGGAGAGGGAGTCTGGATGGAACCTGATAGACTCCCTTAGTTGAGGAGATGAAACAGACTTTCGTTGGACCAAAGTGGCTATAATACAGAAAATAGTGAGGAGAGAACTACACAGCAAGGGCACTATTGAAGTCTACGTAGGGTTCCCCTTAGTATTCAGCAGAGTACTAATCAGCACAGGTATGTGAAGAAACTAACCAGGACTAGGAGAGTAACCAAATGAAATGGTTAGAAGAAAAAGTAGAGGAAGCCCACACAGGGCTGGGAATAATGCCTATTTCCACTAGCCAGACTGGAGAAATGAATAATTTACAGGACATTGTGTAGAGTACTCAGAGGGGTTATGCTTCAGTAGTGGGAAATAATGAGCCCTAGACTAAATACTGCTCTGATCCCACCTAGCAAATCTTCAAGGCAAGGATGAAAATGTTTCCAAGTAACTTAACTTCATACCAGAAATAAAACTCAAGGTATTTATAGAAATACAAAAATACTCAGCTTTCAACAAGGCAAAATTCACGATGTCTGGCATCCAATAAAAAATTATAGAATGCAAAGAAGCAAAAAAAAAAAAAAAAAAAAAAAAAAGCAACCCAGAATGAGGACAAAAATCAATCAATTGAAACCAACCCAGAACTAACACAGATGTTAGAATTGGCAAATAAAAATCCTGAAATAGTTATAATAACTGTTATTCTACATATTCAGAAAACCATGGGAAAGATTTAACAGGTTAAGTAAAGACATGGAAATATATATATGTGAATAAATATATTCATATATATATAAAATGAATAAATATATGAATCATAAAAAATCACAAAATCAAACTACAATGTCTGAGAAAAATTAACTGGATGGGATTAATGACAGATTAAGCATTGTAGAAGAAAATATTAGTAAACTTGAAGACATAGCAATTGAAGCTATCCAAATAAAACACATTGAGGGAAAAGAATGAAAGCTCTGAAGCAGCCTCAGTCTAAAACACATGTGATTAGATTCCATGAAGGAATGTAGGCAGGAAATACATGCAAAGAAATAATGGCCACAATTTTTTCAAATTTGATAAAAATTATAAACACACAGGGGGTTTTGTTTTTATTTTTTATTGAAATATAGCAAACATATAGTGTTACTAAACACAGAGTTTTAAAGATCTCAATGAATCCCAAGCATAAGAAACATGAAGAAAACTACAGAAAAGCACATTATAATCAATTTGCCCAAAACCATGGGTGGAGAGAAAATCTTAAAAGTGGCCAGAGAAAAAGACACGTTACATGCAAAGGGGAAGGAGATAAGCATGACAACTGATTATTTTGAGAACAATGTAAACAAAAGAGAGTGGGGCAGCATCTTTAGAGTATTGAAAGGAGGAAAACAAATTAGAATTCTATGCCCACTGAAAATGTACTTCAAAAAATGAAAGCAAAATATGAAGTTTTTCAGACCTGTAAAACCCAGGAGAGTTCATTGCCAACAGACCCACACTGTAAGAAATGTTAAAAGTAATCTCTTAGCCAGAAGGAAAATAATACCATGTGAAAATATGGATCTATACAATGGAATATGAAAAGTCCTGGAAATGTGAACCGTGTGGGTCAATATGCAAGTTATTTTTTTATTATTTAAAAACCATTAAAAGACAGTTAATATTTAAAAAAAATAGTAGGTAGTACGAGTTTCTATTAAATGTACAAATAAAATGTAGGACAACAACAAAACATGGCCAGAAGAGAAGAAATGAAAGTATATTATCATAACATTATTATATTATTCACGAACTAGTATAATGTCACTTGAAGACAGACTCTGATAAATCAAAAATGTATATTATAAACCCCAAAACAAACATTAAAATAATAAAACAAGAATTAGAGCTAAAGATTTAATGAAAGAGATAAAAGGGGAAAATAAAAATATACTAAATCCAGAAGAAAGCAAAAAAAAAAAAAGAAAAGAAAGAAAAAATAGAACAAGAAGACAATAAATGATAGAATCATAGACTTAAACCTGATTATATCAATGATCACATTAATGGTTGTGGTAAACAAAATCCTAAAACAGCCTCAAAAGATTTCCTTCCCTAAACCACACGACTGAATATGATGAGGTATGAGGGGGGTGGTTGTATTAAATTATAGGACGACGGGAGACTATCTAGGTAGATATAACCTAATCACTGAACTCTTTTTAAAAAAGCAGATAGATTTCTCTGTTGGGAGCAAGAGAATTCAGAGATTCAAAGTGAGAGAAAAATTCAGTGTACCATTGGATACTTGAAGATTGAGAGGGTCATATGATAAGGATCCCGGATGGCCTCTGGTAGCTGAAAGGAGTCCTTGGCTGACAGCCAGCAAGGAAATGGGACCTTAGTTCTACAATCACAATCAATTGAATTCTAACAACTTAAGTGAGTGGGAAGCAAATTATTTGATAGAGCCTCTAGATAAAAGGCCAACATGGCCAACACCTAGACTTTGCCCTTGTGAGCCTAAGAAGAGAACCTATTAGAGCCCACCTGGACTTCTGACCTACAGATCTGGGAGATGATGAATTGGTGTTGTTTCAACCTGCTAAATTTCTGGTAATTGATTATGCAGCAATAAAAAAGGTAAGATAAATGTAATGGTAAAACACATACACAGAAACAGACAAAACAAAACTCAGTCCAATTAAAAGACAGAGACCGTTAGAGTGGATGCAAAAGCAAGAACGACCTGTGTGATGCTAACTTTACTACAAGAAGCTTACTTTAAATTTAAAAACAAAAACATATTAAAAGTAAGGCTTGAAAAAAGATATACCATACTAACACTAATCAAAAGAAAGCTGTAGTGGCTGTATTAATATCAAATAAAGATTTCAGAGCAAAGAATATTATCAGGGGTAAAGAAGGTTATTTTGTCATGAAAAAGAAGACATTCATCCAGAAAACAACAATTCTAAACATTTATGTACCTAATGTCAGGGCTCCAAAATACAAAGAAGAATTCAAAAGGGAAATCTGGAAGTGTTTTGAACTGAATGAAAATAGATTTGTGAAATTCTACTAACGCGGAATTTGGAGAATGATTTCTAGCACTAAACACAAAAATTAACTCAAGATTTATCACAGATCTAAATATAAGTCCTAACACTATAAAACTTGAAGAAATATAGGAGATTTATTTTAAATTTTATTCATTTATTTTGAAAGAGAGCAAGCGCAAACTGTGAGATCATGACTTGAACCGAAATCAAGAGTCAGATACTTAACCAATTGAGCCACTCAGGCACCCCAAAACTGGAGGAAATACAGATTTTTGACCTCAAGTTTAGCAAAGATTTCTCAGACACAACACCAAAAGGATGATCCATAAAACAAAAAGTGATGGTTTGAATTTCCTCAAAATTAAAAATTTCTGCTCTTTGAAAGTGACTACTAAAAGAATGAAAGGACAAGAAACAGACTGGAACAAAATACCAATCTTATATATGACAAAGGACTTGTGTCTATACTATATCAAGAATTTTCAAAATTCAGTGATAGGAAGATACTCCACTTCTTTTAAATGAGCAAAATATTTGAACAGACAATTTATCGAAGAAGATATATTTATGGCAAATAAGCACACAGAAATAAGTTCAATTTCATTAGTTACTGGGGAAGTGCAAATTAAGATGGAAATAATGGCCAGCACCTGGTATTAGAATGGCTAAAATAAAAAAAAAATGTTGATTCTACTGGGTGTTAGCAAGGATAGCAGTTGCATACTCATCACTACTAGTGGGAATGGAAAATGAAACAAATTCTTTAGGAAAAAATATCAACAATTTCCTAAAACTTAACATTGCCTACTTTATGATTCACACATTTCATTCCTAAGTAATTACTCAAGAGAAATGAAATCATATGCTCATACAAAGGCTACACATGAATGTTTATGACCACTTTTTATGTAATAATTCCAAACTAGAAATAGTACAAATGTCCATCAACTAGTGAATGGATAAAGAAATCGTGGTCTGTATGTGCAGTGGAATACTACCCAGCAATAAAAATGAGTGAATGAACTGTTGATAAAAACTAAAACATGGATGAGTCTAAAAATAATTATGCTGAGCAACAGAAGCCAGACAACAAGTAGCACATATTGTATGATTTCATTTACTGAAATTTCTAGAAAATGTAAACTAATTGATGGTAACAGCAGACCAATGGTTCTCTGGGAATGGTGGGGGATGAGTGGGGAGAGGAAGGAGTGTGGGATTACAAAGGCTGTTAGGAACCTTATAGGGTGATGGATATGTTCACTACCTAGATGTGATGGTTTCACAATGTATCTATATGTAAAATGTAACAGATTTTATACTTTAAATTTTGCAGTTTTCTGTATTTTAATTATATTTCAATTAAGCTATTAAATAAGAAAAAGTAAGACTACTCAAAATAAATTTGAACATTAAGTTCAATAACCTGTAAAATCAGTGAATAGAATATACATAGACATACTTGCTTTAGCACATTTTCTGTCAAAAATAGCCTCTTGGTGGTGTCACTGGGAACAGTGGATTTAGGGAATAAATTTACCTTGAGATCCTGATCCATATTCTTAAAAAAATTTATCTTCATCTTAAAAATATCCGTAGGATCAGATGATATGGTAGTTGCTATGGAAACTGCGCATCGGAGGCCGAATCGCAGTGTGTAAAAGTTGTAAGTTATAAACACCTTACAGTAACTGCTGTTCTGCTGTTCCTGTCACCCGTCCTCCTTGGGAAGGAAAAATCGTTTCTTAATGAACTTCAAAATCTTTTTAAAAATACTTTTTCAAAACAGTCTTATCTGCTAACGGCATCCCTTACTAGAATTAACACTCTTGTGGTACGTAAGTGAAAGGTGACATTTTAAGTGATGGGGAATGAAGATTTTGCAATTAAGAATCATTTACAAGGAACTGGTGTGGAAAACTGCAAGCAACCTCTTTTAGATGTGGCCAACAAGTAAAAGATCATTTATATGATCTTTTTAGATGTGGCCAACAAGTAAAGATCAGTTTCTCCTAGTGAATAAAAAGGAAATGGGAAAGCATCTGGGGGCTTTCCTCAAACAGATTAGTTTGCCTCTGGATATTTCATGGGATAAATGTAGGAAGATACATGGGTTTGAACTACTTAAGGAGCCAGTGAAAAGCCTCCTGGCCTTCTTAGTCCTTATAAAACAAGGTAGTGACTTTCTGACCCATAAGAAATAATTAATATATTTCTGTTCTATCCACACCCCAGCCGATATATTTATTTCAGACTGTAGAGTCACAGAATCTGTAGTCTTTCTGGCTAGACATCAAACATAGCCTCAATCAGAGATATTTTTACCACTTGGTTCACTTGCTTTAATTGTACCAGGTGTCTGGGATATTTTATTTTATTGAATCTACTAGATTTTCTGAAACCCACATAAAAAAGACTATAAAATTGAACTTAAACATGAGCTCATTTCTAATTTTAATGGTTTGAAATTGTCTCTGTTTTGCTAGTTGGGTTCGTTTCATTTTTAGGGGGCAATCAAGTTAGAATTGTGTTTAGAGTACTCTGTCTTTAAGTTATTGCTCGTGGTTATGGCAACATGAATTAATATCTTTATCTTCCCTCTAAAGGAATTGCAGCCGTATACTTTCAATGTTCAGTTCATACCCTGGAAAGAAATTTCATGCTGGGAAGAGTGCACTTCCATCCTCAGACCACCTTCCCTCTGTAGGATTATACTAAAACCAAGACAGAGCTACTTCTAATTCTCTGCTGGCATCTTCGTCCATGATAGGATAAAGCCCAACCAGATGCAGTCCTCCATGATCTATGTGGCTCTTGCCTGGTGTCACTGAGAGCCAGTGCCCTCACTGCTTCTACCCTAAAGACAGATGGAATTACTTCTATTTCTTCACATCCATCCTGCTCTTTAACCTTTCTGTGGCTTTGCACTTGCTTCCTTTGAGAGCATTTGCCCCCTTTTGTAAATCTCAAAAACTCCTGAATGCTTTCTCCTTTGAAGCTTTTTCCAACTGAAGGGAGCTGACAACTCCCTCATACCTACCTATGTATGCATATATCTCTATTAAAACACTTGCTGTAGTGTATTACACATATCTGCCCCCCTTAGTAGATTGCCCACACTGTTGGAGAGCAGGGCTGTCCTACCCCCCCCTTTGTATTCTCTATATCTAGGACAGGACCCAGCCTCAGGTAATCTACCATCCCTAGTCTGGTGCCCCTGGTGGACGTTGGCATGTGTAAGGAATATAAATGGCCACTTTTCTATTTTATGATGGTGCTCAGTCAAGGCCATGGGAATGCTAGAATCTTGCCCTGTCAGTTTCCCAAGTCATTCTGTGTAATGAATGCAGAAACAGGTGCAGAATGTGAATCAGAGGGCTTTAATTGCTGTGCAAGCACCTGATTCCCAAAAGGAGAATTCTGGTCCAAGGCTACATTGGAATGTATGGTTTATATTCAAAGTCTAAGCGAGATCTCCTTCTTCCCTTCTGACAGCTGGAAGAAGGCAGTTTAAGAGAGTAGATGCTGCAAATCTAAAAAGAATGTCCCATTTTTCCCATCTAGTCTTACGCAATTGTTGAGAGCCCCATTAGAGCAAATGTGGTCCAGTCAGTTGTGGGCTCTAACCAATCAAGTCTTTTCTTGGAGGAAATAGAAGGTCTAAGCAGAGAAGGCATAGACAGAGGCTGTAAAACTGACTCCTCCCTACACTGTGTGCGTTGTAAAGTGGCAGCTGTAGTTAATGGTACATTCCAGTTAGACTGCACTGTCTTCGTAGGCCAATGCTCAGCATTACATTGAAGCTTCTTGTGGTAAACTTGTTGATGGATAGGGACAACAAGAACACAATACATTTTCAACTGAAAATAGTAACTAATATTTATTTAGCACTTATATGTTAGGCACTTATTTTTGCACACTTTGTAAACTAACTTAATTCTCACAATAATTCCGTGAAACAAACTATTATACCCATGGCCTGGGTAACAAGATATTTAATAGCTTGTGTAAAGTTACATAGGTATTATACAGCAGAAACAGGACTTAAAGCCAGGCTGTCTGCTTTGGAGTCTTAGCCCTTAGCCGCTCTAGTATACTACACATGGTAGAACAGCTCCTTTAGAGCAACCACCGTGCCAGGCCCTGGAGACAATGCAGAACAACATGGACGTGTCATCCCAAGACCCGCAGTCTAATGAGGGGTACAGGGCATTATGATACATGTAATAGAAGTACCTATGAGGATCCCAAATTCATACTTTGGAGTACAAGTTAAGGCTTGAGGAGGAATTAAAGTTTGACAGGCAGTTAAGGTCAGACAAAATGGGTCAGGAAAGGGTGGAATACTGGCATTAGCAAAAGGCTGGGGATGAGAGAAAGCATGATGTATGAGGGAATTAGAGTTAGAAGCAAGAATAAGCCAGTTAAAGGGTTTGGCCTTGACTCTGACATGTTTAGTTTGAGATGTCTGTGGGACATCCAAGTAGAGGTCTGTGTCTGTAATTCAGAAAGACATTTGGACTGGAAATGCTTATTTGGGATTCATAAGTATAGAAGTGGAAATGTAAACCCAGGGTGGATGAGATAAGACATAAATTAGGCTAGGTAGCACCAAAAAATTATAGAATGTCAGGGGATGAGAAGTTCAGAAGCTGAGGACACAGAGTCACCATTGACAGAAAGGAAGAGACGATGAAGAACATGAGACCTAGGGTTCCCAGAGCATTCCAAGGAGAGCAAGCAACCCCTGTTAAGAGTAAGAATTGGGAAGTATCTACTGGATTCAGCAACGGAGTGGTCTGATGAGAACAGCTTCAAAGGAGTAATGGAGGTGGAAGCCACTCAACGGTGGGTTGGAAGTGAGTGGGTAAGGAGGAGTAGAGACAACTCTGTCAAGAGGATTGGCGACTCCTGTGGATTGAATAGAAGAGTATGAAATTGTGTGGTCCTGCGAGTTCTTCACTCTGTCACCTGTACCAGATAATAAACTTACTAAAAGCAAAGATGATGTCTTTTGGTTTTTTTCTCCCACAACACCCAAGCAATAGCTTGCATGTGTTAGATGCTTAAGAAACTCAAAGATGGATTGGTGATGGCAGTGGTTTGTTTCCTTAAAGAGCAATATCTATCGTATGTGATAGAGTTTTTGTGCTACAGTTTCATACGAATTTTCTGCACACCTTATGTGCACATAATTGTATTATTGTAATTAATAGTGATGATATCCTTGCATCAAGAAAAGAAACAGAGACTTCATAATAAAATTTATTACAGGTAGTATTGGGATTAAGACTTACACTGCATTTTTTAAATGATAATTTGTAGATAGTGTGCAGTTCAGTTAATTGGCATATCCAATAAAACACAATATGTAATTCCCATATTTCTTAAGGAAAGTGAATTTAACTCATGTAAGATTTTGTATTTTGAGAATTTAACAATGGCAAATTTGGGTCAGTGTAACATGGTGTAAGTGTGACTTGAGAAATTATAGGGGTAAAAAGAATCCAACTTCTATGTCTCAACAATCTTGAAATTCAAAGATTGGAACATTTTATTTGTAAGTATTGTTTTGTTGGGAAAATTTGACCAATCTTTGTAACTGTAATGAGATTACTTTTATCTACAATGATGGTCAAATAGGTGGTTTTAATGAAGTTTCTATGACTTCACATTGAGCTTTCTGTTAGCTTGCCCACAAATTATAATGTTCTCCATTGATGTTTCATTCATTCCATTCCCTTTAAAATTAGAAAGAACCTAAGAGCAAAGATATGATTCCACAATTTATGAGGATTTTATGTTATTACTTATTAGGAAATTTCATTTCAGATAACTATCTTCCTATGGGAAATCATCCCATAGAAATAATAGCCCTGGTTTGAAAGGCCACACATTGTGTTGTCTAGTATGATGACGTGATTGTAATTACATTGTCAATGATTTATGACATTTGGATCACAGAGTAACTTCTAAACAGTTACCAGCTAATTGGTTGTATTTTTTAATAGAATGTTTTGATCATATATAGAGAGTGTTGATTTTCAAAGAACACAAGTAGCTTAAGAAAAAAGAGACTTTTATTGGAATAGTATTGGGGTTATAAAGAGGTATTATTATAGCAAACACTTACTTAGTGCTTGCTATTTGCCAGGAACTATTTGAAACACTCCTCTAATTAATTTCTGTATTAGCCAGTCTTTGCTAGGTTATGCTGTGATAACAAACAATTCCAAATCTCAGTAGCTTAGATGTCAAAGATTGACTTCTCACTCCATTATATGTTGGCTGTAGGTTTTTCATGTAGGGATCCAACAGAAGTAGTAGCCCTTATTTTTGTTTGAAGGCAGAGGAAAATAGAAATAGCCAAACAATGAAGTGTCTCCTAAAGCTTCCACTTGGCCATGGTACATTGAACAAAGCAAGTTCCTTGGCCAAACCTAAAAGTCAGTAGAATGGGTAAATGAATTATTCCCATAGGTGGCCCTGGAAATCAAATGTCAACAAATAGGGATGTATCATTCTCCTAGAAGAAGAGCAGAAATTATTTGAAAACAATAATATAATCATTCTCAGTTCTTTCTCTTCAACAGAATAGTTGCTTCTCTGCTTTCTGATGTTTTTCTCCTGTCTTTAGACCCAATGCTACTCCTCTTCCTTCAGAATCATATGAACCAAAAAGAAAAGTTGTCTTCCATGCACAAAGCCAAGGTAGAGCAGTGAGGCATGGACATTCCCACTCAAAAAAGTGTTCAGGCAAGCAGTTCTTTGGCAGTGCAAGTATCTCAAAAAGACTCTCTGCTTTTTAGCTATTTGACTGTAATCACCTCCCTGTGCTATTAGCCACGATAGCAATTATGTACCAATTGACGTATGGTTAGCTTTTGCTAGAGAATTCTATGGTATCAATTCCTAAATTCTTACCACAACAAAGATTTTTTTTTCTTTCTTATGTTACATCTCAGTTAAGGGTCAGCACTGTTTATGGCACTGTCCGAAATGTTTTCTTGATCTGAGGATCTGGGTTTTGGGGCAGAGGTATAAGAAGCAATAATTGAACTATGCAGTGATCCTTAAAGCTTCTGCTCAGTTGTGCTATTTGTTGTTGTTGCTCATATTCCCCTTCTTGAAGCAGGTCACACAATCTGACTGTCATGATGCAGGGATGGACTGTCAGTCACTTGTGCTTGGGAAAGGGGGATGTACAGTCTTCTTACAGGGAAGGCAACAACTACCTGTAAATAAGCAAACAAACACCAATCTGCCACACTCACAGTAATCCTATGAGGTGGGTATTATCACCCTCGTTTTACACATGAAAAAAACTGGAGTAAAGTTAGCCCAAGTAGTTTGCCAATATCGTGTTGCTGGATGCAACAGTATTTTAAGTCTGGCTTGAGAGCTAACCATCTTAACCACAAAAGTGAAGCAAGTACACCCGGGCCTCGGAAGGAACCTTACATGTCAGCAGAAGCTGCACCTCTTTCTGTGACCAAATGGTCTCTTATCAATGGTGCTTTCTTGTGTCTTCTGTGGACATAAAGAAAATAAATTTATGAAAGTCGCTCCTTGCCCTATGTAAGTTCACAGTCTCAGTGCTTAACTTTGACCTTATTAGGGTCCCTCTTTCCCAGTTTCAAATTTCCAGGAAATATGATGTCAGTGGCTTAGCTATGGGATATGTCTAATGAATTGCAGCCAGAGATCCAGTTCATGTGGCCGATTGCCCACTCCAAGTGGAACCTTGAGGCAGGCTATGTGAGAAGGGTGTTTGGGGTTGGAAAGAAATTATTTTTGAAAAAGTTAATTTTTGCTTTATAATGAGTTGCATTTTAAAGGAATCTCACCTGGTTGGCTTGGAAATACGAATTATAGACTGGCGTAATCATGTTCATATTTTCTCTTTTGGCAATGACTTTTGGCAAGTGTTGGAAACTCTATTTCCAGTTAGGTTTATGAAACTGGATGTAGTAAACAAATAACCAGTTCTGAAGTGTTCGGTTATTAATACCTGTACACATAGTTAGATAACCAAAGAGTATTGAAACAGTGAAATAAAGAGCCGAACCATACCCACTACATTTTCATAAGAATGGCAGGTTAGAGACCCTGAATGCCTTCTGCTGAAAATGACTCTCCCAGTACTGAATGCACAGCAATGATCAGGCTAGAAATTAAAGAATTCTCAGAAACCAACTAAAAGGTCAATAAAAGTGGGAACATGAGGTGGAAAGCAGAGCCCAAATCCTGAAAGTGCTGCCAGAAAAATCCAGTTTTCACAGCTTCATGGGGGCAGCGTGGGGTTGGGCAGGACAGAGTCCAGCCTCACTAGAGCATGCAGTGTAATAGGACAGCTCAGCAGACAGCAGCGCCCACAGGGGTTACACTCTCTAGGCAAGGGTGAACTAGAATACAGCTGCCTCTTCTCGGCACCTGAGGAGGAAGAAGGAAAGTTGCCTGTTTCGGAATCTCTCTGAGTGGAGAACAAATATTCCCTGAGAATTGGTCACCACAAAGCTACCATTTGTAGACAGGGTTCACAGCGATGGCAATTTTTAGTTTTCTAAAAAATAAATAAATAAATAAAAGTGAGCATTGAAACTATGTTTTGGAGACTTGGATGGTAAAGACTGCTAGCTGTTCACCAAATTCCATTTCTTCCTCTTTCTAGGCAACTGATGAGACTATAGTTTCCGTGAAACATTAAATGATGACCAGTAGACTATAAGAAATAATATGTGCCACTTTCAGGCTTATAAAGACTTCACATGGATGGCCCTCTAAGTCCTTCCCCGGCTGTGTGTAATGGGAGGGAGAAATCGTGGTGACGTAGGAAGGTGTTTGGGCTTCCTTAGTCTGAATTTCCTGAATGACCACAGAGACAAAAGTCCTGTTTAGTAGTGCTGATACCTACTATTACCTGTTAGGAAAACAAGAAATAATATGCAATTATATTTGAATATGTAATGCATAGGTATATGCATATGTAAATACAAAACATACATATTAATATTCTCTTACTTTAGCAAGTGTTGTTGTCTCAACTAATAGAATATACTTTGTACACTTGCAAATATCTTTATTTTACCTTCACCCTTGAGTGATCTGTATATAAAATTTGGTGTTACAGGTAATTTTTCCCCTAGAATGTTGAAGACATGACTGCATTGTCTTCTACAATCCGTGTTTGTTGCTGTTGAGGATCCGATGCCATTTTAGTTCCCGTTCCTCTTAAAGGACTTTCTTTTCTCTGGGAGCTTTCCTTTCGGTCTCCAGCATTCCGGACTTTCAAGATCATGTGCTTTGGGATAGTGTGCTTTTTTCCACTGACTTCATTGGGCATTCACTGAGCACTTTAAATCCAGGGGTTTGTGTGTTTCACTTTTCAAATAGTCTTTTGTATTTTACATGTGACAAATATACACCCCTTTATTTTCTCTGTTCTCTTTCTAGAAGTATGTATAGATTTTAGAAAATTTTTTATTACCATTACTTTTACATTTTTCATATTTTTGTCTTTTTGTTCTATGTTCTGTGTGATTCCTTTGATTTTTATTCCAAATATAATTTTGTATACCAACTTCCATGTTCTATAATTTTAAGGAAGTCATTACCTTTCCCTACTCCATCTTCAAAGCATCCTTTTCTGTTGCTTCTCCGCTTGTCCTACTGTCCTTATGGGTTAAAACCATTTGAAACACATTTACTGTTCTTCAAGCAGAGTTTTTATAGAGAGAAGAAGTAAGTGCATAATCAGTCTGACATTTGGGTAATAGGGTCTTTATGAGCAAAGTTTAAGGTAAAATACAACTAGAAATCACTTGAAGCTAAAGCCTAGTGACAGGTTATGTTTACATCTAGGTAATTTCAGTATTTATATTGCTTAGTGCCATTCAGCCTTATAGCTCCAGGGCTATGGGAAGAACGGCACTAACACAGCGGACAAATTCTCTGTGTTATCTAGGACATCTGGTCTCACACCCTTTTAGGCAACATTAGTTACATACAAATATAAGCAAATGTTGGTTGGTGTACTCTGGCATTTAAAAACACAGGCTTTGGGGCCCCTGGGTGGCTCAGTTGGTTAAGCATCTGACTTTGGTTCAGGTCATGATTTTACAGTTTGCAAGTTCGAGCCCCAGCGTCAGGCTCTGTGCTGACAGCTCAGAGCCTGGAGCCTACTTCGAATGCTGTGTCTCCTTCTCTCTCTCTGCCCCTCCCCCACTTGTGCACTCACGCTCATTCTCTCTCTCTCTCTCTCTCTCTCTCTCTCTCTCTCTCTTTCACACACACACACACACACACACACACACACGGGTAAACATTAAAAGAATTTTAAAAAATGAAAGTACAGGTTTTAAAGTCATGAAGAACTTAGTTTGAATCTGCTCCAGTATTTCTTAACTTTGGTTATGTTTCTTAATTTCTCAGAGCTACTGAATCCTCATCTGTAAAATGGGGATTAATTATTATCCATCCCTACTTCATAGGCCTGTTGTGAGGATTAATTGAGATAATGTAGGTAATGTGTTCAGCACAGCATCAGGTGTAGGAGATACTGAATAAGTGACAGCTGTTATTATTTTAATGGTACCTAATTACACATTAACAAAAGCTGTAACACACCACATATGGAGATTGTCTAGAATGAATCCAGGCATGCACACCCTAATGAAATGAAGAAATATAATAACTACATAAAATATTACTTGCTCACAATAAGTATTTAATTTGTAGTAAAAGAATTCATCAGGAAAAAAGAGCATTGAAAGATTTCTTAAATTTATAGGTGTGCCAAGGGTCCTGGAGAGAAGCCGAAAGGCCCTTTACTGATATATATAATTTATATAATATAAAGGCTTAAACCTATTGTAAATAAATAATAAGTTTTGGTAAATCATTTTTCTTTGATTCCCTATTATTTTAATTTCTATTAAGCCTGCTTTCATTATTTTTTTTTTATTCACAGAAGTAAGCATACGTTTCCCTCTAATTTAAATTCTTTAAACAAAAGTTGCAAATGAATGTTTCTTTCATCTATTATAAAATTAAAGTAATTCATTGTATTATAGTTCTCTTAGTATAACAAAAATAGAAGGGTTTATTATATTATAATTATGCTTTAATAACTTTCTTCCTCACTTTAATCTCACATTAAAATAAATGAAACTTACGTTCAAACTACTGTTTTCAGCACGTAAGGAGAGAAAACGTAGAATTCAGTTTATTACACTGGCTTTATGTTCTTACCATTAAGACGACCACTGGGACACCTGGGTAGCTTGTGGTTGAGCTTCCAACTGGATTTCGGCTCAGGTCATGAGCTTATGGTCGTGAGATTGAGCCCCCACTGGGCGTGGAGTCTGCTTAAGATTCTCGCTCTTTCTCTCTCTTTCTCTCTCTCTCTCTCTTTCTCTCTCTCTCACTCTTTCTCTCTTTCTCCCTCTCCCTCTACCCACCCCCTCTATTAAAAAAAAAAAAAAGACTACCCCAGGGTTAGATATTTTTAAGTTTTTCCTAGAATCGGATTCAATAAAACTAAAAAAACACAACAGGTAAGGCTTAATTGTGTATGTGTGTGTGTAATGTGTATTCTTTTAATTTCTGAGTATTATTGCAGTGTGCGGATATAATACATCTTATTTATCCTTTCACTGCTTGATGGGCATTTGGATTGTTTTCACTCTTTGCATATTATGAATATTCATGTACAATTCTTTGTGTGGAAGTATGTTTTTATTTCTCGTGGCTTAAGTATATAGGAGTGTAACTGCTGGGCCATGGAGTAGGTGTGTATTTAACTTAACAAGAAACTGCCAAACTTTTTTCTGAAGTTAGCTCTTTTATTTGCACCTGGTCTGTAATGTAGGAGAATTGTAGGTCCAATGCATCCAGATCAGCATTTGGTGGTGTCGGTATTTTTCATTTTAGTCATCCTGGTAGACACGAGATGAAACCTCATTTTAGTTTGGGTTTGCATTTTTAAAAAATTTTTTTTTTCAACGTTTATTTATTTTTGGGACAGAGAGAGACAGAGCATGAACGGGGGAGGGGCAGAGAGAGAGGGAGACACAGAATCGGAAACAGGCTCCAGGCTCCGAGCCATCAGCCCAGAGCCCGACGCGGGGCTCGAACTCACGGACCGCGAGATCGTGACCTGGCTGAAGTCGGACGCTCAACCGACTGCGCCACCCAGGCGCCCCTGGGTTTGCATTTTTAACACTACTAACTGTGCTGAGCACCTTTTCATGTGTCTGTTAACCACTGGTGCATCTTTTTTTATATCAGGTCTTGTGTCTGTTTTTTATTGGTCCTTTGCATTTTTGTTATGGCTTTATAAGAGATCTTTACTTATATATATAGATTATAGATATTTGTTTTAAGAATATTGTCTCCTAGTTCATGGCTTATCATTTATTTTCTTTATAGATTATTTTTAACTGAATTTTTAATTTTGTTGAGGTCTAATTTATCCATTTTTTCATTTGTGTTAATACTTCGTGTGTCTTCGGTAAGAAAACTTTGCCAAGTCCAAGAACACTAAATTGTTCTCTTATGTTTTCTTCTAGGAGTTTTACAATTTCAGCTTTTGCATTTAGGTCTGTGGTCCACTGCAAGTTAATTTTTGTTTATGGTGTTTTAAAAGGCTGAAGTTGATTTTAGTGGAATAAAGAACTCTTTTTCCAGTACTGTTCCAAAGCACATGTAAAAATAACAAGCTTTCTGATATATTTTATTATTTGTCAGTAACAATATATATTCTTACTTTGTAATACTGATGCAGAGTTATGAATGCAGAGTTGATTGTGAAAGATGTTGGAAAAAACTAAGATGAATGGGATTCAGCAAAGATCAGCAAGAAACATTTAATGAGGAATTGAAGGCTTGGCTATATTCTCCGAGTCAGAACATGAAACTCTTAGAAAACAGCATGGAAGTGGCTGGTGGCAGGTTTTCACTATACCCTAAAATAGCCTCTGCACCTCTTCATCCTGAAATGATAAACCTTATTCTCTGTGGATTTACCTGGATGGAAACCAATCAGGCAACTGTACAAATACTACAAACACCTGCACATTGGAAAAATTTAACAGTGCCAGCACCAAATAGTTCTTTTAGTTTATCTCAAAGAATGTTCCCAGCTAATCCTCTCTTGGGGACATAGATAAACACTCTGAAGCTAATACAGTCTTAACATAAATTAAAAATAATGCAGAAAAGACATTTTAGAGCATACAATATTTTGTTACCTTTGGATTTCTATTCCCATTTTGTAAGTCTCATTGTTGAAAAGAAAACATTTTCATATTATTGTTCTGAAGAGGCCAGTAACCTCAGCACTACACACTGTGGTAGATTTTTTTCCCTTTTCCTCCCTTGGTAACAACTTAGAAAACCCAGATGCTAAGCTATGGAAGAGGTTCCCACAAAGCACCTGGCTTCTTGGCAAATATCTCAGGTGGCTGAGCTGGTAGCTGCTTTTCCATCTGAATTTTGTAAAGTTGGCTTTCCATCCAAGATTTACTTCTAAATTTAAAAAATCTAGATTCTTGTCATATTGTCATTTTAAAAAAACTGGAATTGTAGTGAAATTTTATCCAAGTAAAAGTTATGTTATATGTAAAAGGATATGTTATATTATTTCATAAATATATAGTATAAATGATCATGTATAATATAAAAATGTTATTTGATTTTTAATATAACTTTATTTCTGTAAGTGGCTTGTATCTAACTATAAAAAAGTAGTTCCAGGATTATATCTCCAATAAATCTTTTTCCTTCTAGAATCATCTAAAATATCCATTTTTCTCTGGCACCTTCCCTTTCTTGCTTAAAAACAGGTCCAATCAACAAAGCATCTTAGTGGTCGCCTCCTAATGAGTTATCTATTGCTTATATCCTATCTCGTCACAAATGATTTGACATGAAATGAATACAACTTACACATTCCCTTTGTGTGTGTATCTGTCTCTTTCATTGTGAGAACAGTTTTTATCTTTTCCGTGATCTCTAGGCTTCCCTATCCATTTCTAAAATTCTGCACCAATGCTGTTTGAAAGGCTTTCTATTAATAACTCCATTTATCCCTAAAATGCCTTGACATTTTTAGTGACTCTTTTTATAATAACTCTGGCAATGTTTCCTTTATATTTCATGTGTATCTAAAATTTGATTTTATTTTTTCTTCTTTCATTTCCTGTGAACTGTATTTTTCTATTTCTCTGTTCCTGCTAGAGTTCAGTAGTACTACCCTCTAAAGCCATGCTTAATTTTCTAATGAGTGTTTGGGTCTGTGCTTTATATGAATCAAGCTATGCAGATGTAAATTTCATAGATGCTTCCCAGAGTCTAAGTGGTGTATTCCTAGCATATTTCTGTAGTTTTGTATTTCAGAGAGCCTAATTCAAGTGGGCACCAATAGCATAAACATATCTGCTAGACGCAATAAAGATTGCTGTTTGATTGCAACAGATTGAAATCTTATACTCTATAAATAAGAAAGAACTAACTTCACTACTAACTTTGCGCCTCTCTGCTGCCCTGTTTATTGTACATCCTCATTGAAATGTTTACCACTTATTCTTACCATTATACATAAACACATATTATTTGAGATATGAAGTAAGGTAGTGAACAAAAAAAGGTGTCTTCTGGCATTAAATAAAGAAGTAAGATGAGAATATTCCCAAAATCGATCAAGCCATATCTCTGGTTATGGTGGATCCTAACAGTAGAAGAAACAGGAGGAGTTAACAGGAGTTAACAGTGCAGAATGGGCTCAGAGAACTTTCCAGAATGAGTTCTTATGTTGTATAACCACTATTCACATCAATCTCAGCAGTTTTTCAGAGTGTGGCATACTCAGAATGTTTCAAACAAGGACAGACACTTACATGGTTGATTTGTCACTGTTACCAAATGCTCATTTAGCGTACTTTAAATATTTAAACTTAACCTACTTTATTTTCTTTCCTGAAATGCATTCTGAAGCTCAGAACACTGAAGAGTGACTACAGTTGTGAGGTTTCACCTTGGACAATATAAGCTATGAACTGTCATTTGGTTTCCTTGGCTCTGATTGAACTGGGTGGCCTTCCCTTTCTGCTCTCTTTGAATGCACTTCAGGTTTTTTTGGTCACATAATAACTTTGCGTAGCTTGTAAGCTAAGAAGTCAATCCAAGGTTAAGCTGTTGCTTGACAGAGAAGAAATAAGTAATTCGATATGAATGTTGTGTGTGACATGGGCATGTGATTTCAACAAAAGTGACTGGGGATATGTGATATAGATCAATTCTTATTCCAGAATCTTTGGGTGTTGTAAGGCTAACTGAAGCAAGTTGTGAGAGCAGACCTGTCTGTAATGCAGCTTTTTGGTTTCAGAGATCAATGTGCATGCCTGAGGTGTGGCTTGCTGTAATAGGGCATATACTGTGAGCACCTGCATTGACTCTTGAAGCATCTCATTTGTTTTAACGAATCACAAAGACAAACAGGGAAACTTGAAGAAGAGTGAAAAAATAAAATATGGATAATTGACTCTACACTTGGAGAATACCCATAAATTAGCTATCCTTTTGCAAGTCTTCCTGAGCTAGGTGGGTGCTGTGAATTTATAGGCACATAATAGGATTAGGAGATTAGGTATATTATTTATATTTGCCTCGCAAATTATTTGTGTATGTACATGCTTGTTTTTTTCAGAAACCATTTTTAAAACTGAGAAGTTATGCCTTGGAGGTGAATGTTGTCTTACTCTGGCCCTCATACTGATAACTTTCACGGAAACTTGAATCCTAAGATAGAACTCATTATTTTCCTCTCAGACCTCTTTCCTCCTTATTTGCTCCTTTTCTTCTTTCCAAATCCCTCCATTTCCTTCTGTGGAATTTACCTCTCTCTTCATTATATTTCTATGATCTTCTGTTTTCTCGTTTTTCGCACTTTTTAAAACTCAATAGGGAACTCTCAAAGGCTTCCACGTAGCCAATTTTCATTACACTAATGATAAAAATGATTCCTACTTCAGTTTACTTAAATCTAAGTGATATCATAATTCATTTTAAACCATTCATATAACTTTAGTAAAATAATTCCAACTGATTAAAAACCATTAATGATTAATATTCTCTTTACATCCAATAGTCTTCATAATGTTTGCCCCTTTTCTGAGCATCTGCCTGATTTTCAACTTTACATTTTTTTTTAAACTTTATCAAGATATATTTCACAGAACATAAAATTCACCTACTTAAAGTATACAGGGAAATAGCTTTTTTAGTATTTTTAGTATTTTAGTTGTGCAAGCATCACTATTATTTGATATTAGAACACTTCAAACCCCCAAAGAAACAGTACCCACTAGCAGCCATTCCTCATTCTTGCCCCCTGTCCCAGCCCCAGGCAACTTCTAATCTTTCTCTCTGCAACTTGCCTGTTTTGGGTATTTCTTATGGGTGGAATCATGCAGCCTGTGGTGTTTTGTTTGTGACTGGCTTCTTTCACCTAACATGATGTTTCAAGTTTCACTCATGTTGTATCGCATATCAATGTTATACATAATACCTTTTTATAATAATGGTAATTTTACATTTGAAAAAGGCACAAATGGCTTTTCTCTTTCTTACAGTGTTGTTACAGAGCAATTCGCATCCTGAGGTTTGAAAGGATTTAAGTTATATCTTTACTTTTAACAATGAAACAAGTTGTGTCGTGTGTTTCCTAATTCTAGAACATTAATCATCTTACTATCTCCGTGGGCAATGTGGAGAATAGATGTGTCCTTTTCTGCCACTAACAGCCTTCTGCTTTTCATCTACTGAGTCTCCTCCTCTAATCCTCTCCTCAAACTTACGTTAGTAAGACTTCCCACATGATAAGACATATTTTTGAGTAGAGTAGCTGGTATCCTTTTTCCCCTCCATTCTTTCTGTCCATAACAAAAATTAGTTTTGTGGTAGGGAGACATGGAAAAGCATATGTAGTCCTTTTCTGTCTGGATGAATTATAAGGCAGAAAGAGTTCTACTATTAATTATTTATAGGACATAATTCAAATATCAATTGATTAAACCCAGCATTCAGTTACTCAATGAGCATTTATCCATCTTGATGCTCTCATGGAATTAGTTTTGTATGAAATTAACTTTGTGTTGGATGATAAAATGCAAGCTTAAAAATAAACTGTAACAAAGACTCGTTATAAAATACCAGATGCTCTTTTCAATTTTGGTTCTGAAATGAATATATGTCAGTCAAGGCCAAGGGAAATTTTCTCCAGCTATATCAGATTTGTCCAGCTGCATCCCAATAGATGTTTCTTCCATAATGTTTTCTTTTTTTTCTTTTTTCCACTTGGACGCAACAGTTTTTTGGTTTGTCCCTACATTGTGGGGTTATGCAGAGGAATCAGATGTTGCCATCTTTTCCAGGTTTAATGGGCTCTCAAGTGTACTGGAGCAGTGTTAGCAACACAAGCTCAGGAAACTTGGGATAACAATCTAAAAATAGAAAAACCAGGGGCACCTGGGTGGTTCAGTCAGTTAAGCTTTGAACTCTTGGTTTTGGCTCAGGTCATGATCTTGCAGTTCCTGAGTTTGAGCTCCGCATAGAGCCCTTCATGGGATTCTCTCTCTCTCTCTCTCTCTCTCTCTCTCTCTCTCTCTCTCTCAATCTCTGTCCTCCCTCTCTGCCATTCCCCTGCTCATATGCTCTGTCTCTCTCTCTCTCAAAAATAAACTTAAAAAAAATAGAAAAAACTACAAATGTTTTCTATAGAATGGAAGACTGATTTCATTAATGGCCAAATCTATCACACCTCCTGAAGCCACACCCTTTGCTGTGTAAATGTTGTGTCTCTTCACTCTGGCTTGGGGCTTGGCCATTTGACTTGCTTTGGTCAATGAGATGTGATCAAAGAATCTAGAAAAAGCACTTAGCACTTGTGGTGATACTCTTCCTTCTGCATCACCATGGGAACATGACTGCATGACCAGTCTGATGGAGGATGACAGACATGGGGAAAAGCCAGGTAGCCACAATCGACCCTGTCATGCCTGCATGTGGTGGCTCACCACCAGATATGTAAACATGCTCATTCAATGTAAGAAGTTCCCAGCCAAGCCCAGACTAAATTTCTGACCCACAGATTCATGGATTTCATGAATATGTATTGTTGTTTGCTATTAAATGTTGTGGTCATTTCTAATGTAGCATTATTGTGGCAATGGATAATTGATATGAATAGGGATTCTCCACAAATGATGTCGTACTTAATGCTATCACAGAATACCTTCTGGTCTACCTAGTAATGCCAGTATCAGTTGGAGATATCTCATAAGTAGTAATATCTAATTTATCTATTATCACTGGTGAATAAGATATTGAACTTTGGTGAAGATATTTCCAGACAATTGAAACTTAACACTTCGAACAGAAAAACATATTTATTAGCTTAACTATTTAGAAACAAACCTATTGTACAACAGTTAGGATCCAAAATTCATATGTTGAAACCTAATCTTAAAGGTAATGGTATATTGAGGTGGGACCATTGAGAGTTGACCAGGTCATGAGGGTGAGCCCTCATGAATGCGATTAGTGGCCTTATAAAAGACTGTCAGGAGTGGCAGTAATATTTTGGACATCTCAGACTCCAAAACTATGAAAAATAAGTGTTTGTTGTTCATAAGCCACCCAGTCTATGGTAGTTTGTTAAAGTAGTCCAAACAGACTAAGACAGAGGTCTTTCTAAAATAAGCATCTAGAGTGTTAGAAAATCATTTGAACCACAGTCTCCAATTTTTGTGTTTATACTATTCATGCATTACTAAGCAAATCATAAAGATAGAAAAATTCATTTTCAAGGATGTTTATTAAATAATGTCAACAGTAAAAAAGTTAGAAAAAAAGCTATGCCAATTAAATCCTGGTGCATATATATTGTGTAATACTACAGTTATTAAAAAGCATGTAAAAGACAATATAACAAGGGGAAATTCAGGATGTGTTAATTGAAATGAAGTGCTATAAAAGATGATTTGTAGTATATGTACGTGTAAATGTACAACATGGTACAGATATTTTAATTTTTTTTTTCAACATTTATTTATTTTTGGGACAGAGAGAGACAGAGCATGAACGGGGGAGGGGCAGAGAGAGAGGGAGACACAGAATCGGAAACAGGCTCCAGGCTCCGAGCCATCAGCCCAGAGCCCGACGCGGGGCTCGAACTCACAGACCGCGAGATCGTGACCTGGCTGAAGTCGGACGCTTAACCGACTGCGCCACCCAGGCGCCCCGGTACAGATATTTTAAAAACTTGATATGCTGGGGCACCTGTGTGGCTTATTTAGTTAAGTGTCTGACTCTTGAGATTAGCTCAGGTCTCAATCTTGCAGTCATGAGATCGAGCCCTGCCTTGGGCTCTGTGCTATGCATGGAGCCTACCTGAGCTTCTCTTTCTCTCCCTCTCTCTCTACCCTTCCCCCACTCATGCATGCTTGCTCTCTCTCTCTGTGTGTCAAAATAAATAAATAAACTTAAAAAATTAGTAAATAACAAATCTGTGTGAAGTTGCCTAGATGGTAGAGTATACTATAAATAGTATATTCTATGTAACAGGATTATGGGTTATTTGTAGAATCTTTGTCACTCCAAGCTTTCTACTCTCATGATCTAAAATAAAAGTAACTGGGTGTTGAATGAGGGTTTAGGGTACTCACCTATGAGGAAAGTGCATGAATTATATTGCATGAATTTCATGCCATATTTTCAGTCTGCTCAGATGCTGCTTTATCTCCCTTCCTGATCCTAGGTATGTATTAAGGTTGACAGATAAATTACCACCAAATAGCTCTACTATTACTCTTGGGTGATTGTACATCGAGTCGCTCTCTTGACATTTTCTATTGCTCTTCTGTATTTGAATAGATATGACAATTATAATACAAGCTTTATTACTATCCATCATTTGATAAGCTGAATATTTTAGATATAAAATTTATTAAGTGTCTCAAACTTAATGCCCTCGGGGGCCAAGGAGGTTGTGCAAAATAAGTAAAGCAGATTAGCCACCAGTTGGGTGCAAAGAGAACAGCTACTCACCGTCAACTAACTGGTAATTGGCTAAAAGCAACATGGACCTTGTGGTGCCAGCTCCAATGATTTTTCAAAAGAAGTTAGAAATCCAATTTTAAAGCTGTCTCTCCGTGTTTATATTCTGGCTATTAAATCAAATATTTAAAAAGTTTACAGGCCACAGAAACATGACTATAAATTGCATTTGCCGGGTAAACAGTCATTTTGAAATTTCTCATATTCAGACAGATCAGGATGTCAAATTTGAGGCATCTACAAGTAAAGAATTCTAATACAAAGACCAATAATTTTGGAGGAAATAATCAATCCACTTCTTTTTTAAAGTTGTTTTTTTTTTAAAGTAAGCTCTATGCCAAACATGGGGTTTGAATTCACAACCCTGAAATCAAGAGTTGCATGCTTTACTGACTGAGCCAGCCAGGTGCCCCTCAATCCACTTATTAAGTAAACATCTAGGCATAATGTGACTGCCAGTTGTCAAAGTGAATGAGATAACAAACAAGTAAGCCAGGATTTTTCAGTTTTGCACCCACGATATTTAAGTGAAGCACTTGCATTTTCTTACATATGTCCTTTGAACAGGAGCAATGTCAGAATTTGCAAATCTTAATGTATATAATTTTCTACTTCTAAAAATAACTGGGCATTCTAAAGGACCCTAGGGGAGAAAACATCACAGTGACAAGGGCAAAGGATGGACTGATTTAGGATTATTAGACATGAGGCTGTGTGAATCTGTGTTCCAGGACAGGAATCTTTTTTCCCAGTGATCTCTAAGGTTGAGAGTAAGTGTGACAGGATCATGCAAACTGTTTGGGTAGCAAGGAGTCCAAGTTATTGGGTGCCACTTATTTATAGGAGTTGTCTGGTAATAAAGGGTGGTCAACCTGGGAACCTTGAGGCTTTGGGGAAATTATATGTCAACTTATAGAGAGGAAAGAAGGCACTGGTTCTGTACAATGTTGAATTTAGGTGCAACCTCTACCATGGAGAAAGGAGGTGGGAATGAATCCCATCTAGATTCTCCTAGAAGGGGGAGGGGTTGGTTGACACCATTATCCAAGAGGCTCAGCCCTAGCTTCTAGGATCGCTTGGGAATAACTCTTATTGTACCACACATACCTTGCTACAGATAGGGTGGGACTAGAATCTACTGCAACTTAAGGGAAATGAAATGGAAACCACTGTGGGGGTGGGGAAGTAGCATGTCCTTCAAACAGTTTGCCAGCACTCAAGATGATTCTGTTCCTGGAAGGTATCTACAGACCATACTTTGAGAAATTGTGTTTGTGCGTGTGTGTGTGTGTGCGTGTGTGTGTGTGTGCATAATATACATATACATTCAATACATTCAATGGAGTCAAACATCTGTATCTCCATATCCATATCAGTATCTATCCGTGACTGATTATATTTTCCAAAGAGGTCATAACAATGCTGTATGCTATTCTAGAACATTGCCAATTTCTTAGAAAGAGGTAGAGCTTAATTGCCCTTTCTTTAATTCTGAGTGGGGTTTGGACTTGCTCATAACCAAGAGAATGTGGTGGAAGTGATGCTGCATAACTTCTGATGCTTGCTAATGACAGGAAATGTGGCACAGAACCCCCGTGTTGGTGCACAAGTCTCCACGTAAGCAGTGCCACTGCCCTGAGGCTGCCATGCTGTGAAAGTCCAACCTGGTCCATGTGGAGAGACCACATGGAGAACCCTTGTGGCTAAATGAAGAGAGAGAAGCCCTGCCAGCTCCCAGCTGTTCTAGTTCTAGCCACCATCTGACCACACCTGCATGACACCCTGAGCTAGGAATAGCCAGCCAAGCAAATGGTTTAATCCATAAAATGCATTTAGAACAGTGCTCCACACATAAAGGTACACAAAAGAGTATAGTAGTTATTATCACCTATTAGGAAACACAAGGGTGCATTTAAATGCTTGGATTACATGTGTTATTCACCTTAACTGGGCAGCTTCAAATCCCCAGCTGCAAGCAGACACCTGGAAGGTGGAGGGAGTCTTAAACTCCTGAGTCAAAATCTTGCTTAATACCTGATTATGAATGCTGGAAACTGGAACTAGAAACTTCCCAATCTCAATAGCCATTCATTACCTCCTTCAGTATGATCTCAAAGCACAAATTCCTAAAATGACAAAAACACTTTTGTAATTCCTTTGTTGGTGTCTTTTTATGTGTTCTCTGTCCCTTTCTCTCTCTCTCTCTCTGTCCTTCCCCTTACCCCCATGCTTATTCTTGTTCTCACTCTGAGTGTCGCTACTAGAATGATTGGCTTGGGACAAATGTCTTATCTATTTAAAATAAGTACCTTTCATTTCAGTATGGCTTAGTGATCATTCAACCTAGAGGAATTCAGAATTCAGTGGGGGTACATTCTCAGCAGGTGTCCCATATCCCTTTCTGTCATATTTTCATTTCTTTTCCCTTTTCCCTGTTACCTCTGTCTCTACTCTGCTTCACGTAGACTGGTCCTATAATAACTTAGTTTTCTGATGAATTAGGATGGAATTATGTCTTTCTTCCTTCTACAATTTTATTTGACACCAGGTAGAAATAAGGACTATAAAAAGAGTCTATTCCTACTGCTATTGAAGACCATCTACCTGAGGGCAAAAGCAAGACAATGAAAAGTAATAAGACAGCTCAATTAATTATAATCTTTCCAGACCTCAACTGCTATACTGGTTACAAGTACCACTATGCCTAGCACAGTGCCCCACTCAGGTAGGCAAACGATGAGCATATATTAAATGAATGGAAGCATTTTAGATCATGTTTATTCAGTTGATAGTATCATACATGCTTTTTGTTTGTGGAGTCACAGAGGAATTTACTAGGGTTATATCAGGGGCCCCTGTGGTATTCACAGTCTGTTTTCTCCTCACTGGGCTACCCAAATGGCAGAGTGAAGGCTAGGAGCTTCTCCTGTGACAAGATAGCCATGACATGCAGGCAATTACTTGAATTTGTGCATTTTTTTAATTAAAAATTCATGTCTTCATGGGTTTCTACTCCATTATACATTCTGGGTTTTTTTGATGTATATATATATATACATATATATACATATATGTATATATATATATATATGAGGTAAATATATATATATATATATGTATATGTATATATGTGGTTTGTTTTTTTTTTTCATCAAACAGCCTTCACGGAAAAGAGTCTTGCAGGGCATGCCAGGATGATTCCAAGCAAGCTTCATGACCTCCCAGGGTAGCACGTCTCCCCGAGTTTCCACAGCACTGGCACTGGGTTGCGGAGCTCAAATGTAGACATCAGACATACCCAGGTTTGAAACCCATCTCTGCCACTTCTATTGCTCTGCATCCTAAGCAAGCCTCTTCACCTCCTCCAGCTTCAGTTTTCTCATGTATCAGACAGGATTGTTAGGAGGATGAAATACATGAAGTGCTTAGATAATGGGTATGGTAAATAAGTTTTCAGCTCTGTTCCTGTTACAATGTGTTGATTAATGAGCATGTTTGTATTCAGTGTTGGAACTGTATGGAGGTGGTGCCATTTCATGCCCAGTTTTATGAAGAAGTTGGGAGGAGTGGGCACTAGAAGGTCAAGGAAGGCAAAGGTAGAGTGACCAAGGCTAGAGCAGAGCAGAAGCTTATTGATTTCCTTCTCCTGACTCTTGTGTATAGCCTGGATGGTCTTTGTAGTAGAGGCTGGGGCTGGAGTTGGAAGGGAGGCCTGATCCTAAACTGGATTATGCCTTCCGTTCTACTATCTTAGAAAGCTGCCCTGGGGTGATATTTAACCTTCTCCAATGACTCACAGTCAAGGCGATTTTCCGTTGAGGCTTAAATTCGAACAGATTCCAAGTTGCAAGACCTACCTGAATGCAAATGAGGACAGTGGTCACTGAGACCAAAATGTGCTGATTTAGGTTTATGAAGCTCAAGTCAGTTGACCTGGCAGCTTGGGTGTGAGATGAAGTGGAACTTAAATGTGCAAAGTGGTCATTTTCAAGGCATCTGCCATTTGGAGTCAGACTTTCCTGATGATGAGAGTCTTGCCCGTCCCTTTTGTGTTGACAAAAGTGTTTGGGCCATGGCTGGCAATAAGGAATGGTAATAACGCTTATAAAAAGTCACCTTACATTTGTGTCGCATGCCACATTGAACAACGCAGTGTCATATCCATTATCGTATTTGATCCTTGAAGCAATTCAGTGAACTAGAAAAATTACTGCAGCCTGAGATTAGCCATTTTCTTCCAGAACCTATGGTCGCTAGCATTCATTTCGAGTGTGTGCTCCTGTGCTGTGTGTACAGTGACCGCCTTTCTGTTTGCAGTATCTATTCTCTGCTGTTTAAATTTTACTTTTTCCATAATCCGTTTGCCTTTATAAAATCTCCCCATCCTCTGACTCTTTCTATCTTACTCTAATATCTCTCTAGCATTAGTAAAACTAATTATTGAGAAGAAATGCACTTGGAGACTGGACTCTTGGCTGAATTTCTGCTGGAAATGCTCCCTATAGTAGGTGTTAACATAATTATTTTTCTCCCTCCCTCCCTCCCTTCCTTCCCTCCTTCCTTCTTTATCTCCTTCCTTCTTTCCTTTCTTCCTTCCTTCTTTATGTTTCTAGGGAAAAATGTGTGTGTGTGTGTGTGTGTGTGTACGTGCACATGCATGTGGACTGAAGAAAGTTTGATGAAGTGTAAGGAAAAGGATGGATTAAATTAATCAAAGTGAAAAAAATTGTCAAGTTCCCCAAAAGATCCTTACAGGTTAAAGGTAGGATGTACATAGGTGTGAATCTATAGTAACTATGACTTTGTGGTACATATTTCTTTTGGTGAGATGATGTCATCTCATCAGGTTCTGGTTGTGCTGCTTCAACTATTATATTGAATACAGCGACAACTAAAATCAGTGATAATTAATCATTTTTTTTCAATAAATTTATGTTTAGGAACGATATTGTCTTCCCAGTTTCAGTTGCTAACATTTATCAGGTAAATCAACATTCTCAAATGTGCGTGTGATAAATATTGCCCTACAATCATCATGATCCTTTCCCTAAATGATTCTGCCTTGTATTTCAAGATCTTTATTTTGCCAGATGGTATTGAGATCACTAATACAGCAATCAAGAGTTCCCATATATGCAGAAATGTAACCATCAGAGACGGGTGTTAACAGAGTGAGAATTATATTTTTCATACTTGTGAATTTTAGGATTCTTAGTGAGACACGCATGTTTCATATATGGTGTAATATGAATGTCTTTTTAAACAAATAAAAGGTTCAACACATACCTGCCGCAAAACATTACCCCAATAATGATAACAATAGTTTAACAGGAAAATTTCAAAACAATACCTACCATATGGTAGAAACATAAACCTATTTGTCTGACACTTTTTCCCATTTGATTTAGGCTGAATTTACCAAATATTTTGATAGAGGGGAGGCCTTTTAATGTTGTGACTAAAAGCTTAGACTCTGAAGTCAGAGCTGGGTTTGGCTCTGATTTCTGTTGCTTCCCAGCTAAGCTTTGCAGGACTGGTCTTCTCATCGGTACAGTGGGTATCAGATTAGTATCCAATAAGGTTGCTAAAATTATAAAATAAGATAAAGAATGTGAATTGCTTAGCAAAACGTTTAGCATACAGTTGGTGTTCAGTACATAGTATTATAGGTATATTATTATTTATGAATAGCAATGACTTCAGTTAGATTAGCTCACATTTGGTATATCTCATATATCCTGGAATATATGTATTGTTTCTTTTACACTATCTAAAATCAGAATTTCCTCTGTGTTTATAAATTTATTTATTACGTATTTATTGAGTAACTACTATGTGCTGTATACCTTCCTAGAAGCCCTTCCTAGAAGCTAAGCCAAGAATGGCAAGCTAAGTAAAGTCTTTCTTTTCACAGGAATTGTGGTCAGTCGGAGAAATAGATGATAAAGCAGCACACTCACCACTCCTGTTTGTTTGTCTGTTTAGCAGTAGAGTGCTGATCAGGGATTCCTGCCTTAAGGCCACTGGAAGTCAGACTGAGCATTTGTACTGAGATCTGGAACAGAGTGGGGAATTGTCAGTAGCCATGCATCTAGAAAATCCACTGTTTCATTTGGGAGCTCTGGGCTCTAAGGCAGTCTGCCGTGCGCTGCAGTTTATGCCTTTGCCACCATTTCACAAAGCGCGATTGATGTGTGCCTGTACCTTTCCTTCAGATCACCTCATCAGTGCTCAGCAAGTGATATAACATGAATAAGTAGGTTAAGGGTCATTCTTCACGAAAAACCATTGTTCAAGAATGCTCGGTATTTCTGGAGTATGCTGAATGTAGACAGTGATCAAAACAAATGTGTTTTCCCACCTTCATTTATTTCCTGGTAAAACAAGATATGCCTCCCCACCCCCCTTCTCTATTTAAATCTTAGAATTCAAGGTCTTAATGGAACTAAAACGGAACTCTTAAAAGGTAGCTTCTGGAGTGTAGGTGCATAGATGGCGGAGGACTTTGGTGTCCGTGGATCTGGGCTTCTTTAGCAAGTAGGCCAGGGGACCGTTTCTGGGTCTGACTTTCATGGAGGGTCTTCCTGGAGTTCTTAGCTCCTGAGCTAAAACCAACGCAAGCCTCTTCCAATGCCTTGGGTGTTCACTTCAACAGACCCCAGTAAAAGCGCTCAGAAGCAAGGAAAAAGTTTTCCTCCTGGCTCTCAGTAGTGAATTACAAACTGGCGTTCTCTCCTCCCATTCTTAAAACTCGAAGGGTGGTACCAGGCGGCGATGCTGACAGTGTGCATTCGCAGATGCCACCATATGGGTCTCGGAAAACTAGTTGCACTGATGATTCCCTGCACATGTAGGAGACAGTTTGCATTGTTGGCATCGTCCCTGCACAGAAACAAGCACAGCTTAGCAAGGCTGAGCAGATGGAAGTGGATCTGGTGCCAGGGAAGCAGTGAATTAAAGGTTATACCCACCAGGTTTGATGCGGTGCCAGTTTGAATTGGTACAGAAGCTTCAGCCCACCTGCTTATTGGCCTCATGACATCTGGCATCTTTTTATTTTATTATTTTTTTTTAAATTTGGACCGAATTGAAGGCAGCAAGGAAAAATGTCATTTTAAAAGCCGGTTACAAGTCAGTGGATTTAAACTTTTAACCAAAAAAAGGCCTACGGGTCCTTCGCGTTAATGTTCCGTATTAATGGTTTTTTATAAAACCTTGGGGAAATGATACTCCGAGGTGCTGAATTGTGCTGCATTTTATAGCATAATATAATGGAGAGGGTGGACTGCTAACAACACTGGCTCAAAGTTGCTAAATAGTGACCACGAAAAGGGCCATTATCTGTAGCCTGTATGTTGCAGTTGGGAATCCGGGAGGAAAAGGGAAACTTGTTTTCTATTTATTCTACTGCTTTTCGCACCATAATAAGGAGAAAACATTGTGGCATTTCACCTGGAAGCACACTCTAAGAGGTGCTTTCCACCTTTAGTTTGTTCCTGTAAAGTTTTTTTTCTGTAGCAGTGTATTTAGTTATGCTGTATTTCAGCTGCAATCCCCACTCGCTCGGCACACATTTGTATACTGTGTACACAAATATGCAACATCCCCAGCCCCAGGGTAGCAGTGTGTGCATACTGAAACCTGTTTGTATGTCTCCTCCATTTGGGGTTTGCATGCCTGCTCCCTGGGTGTGAAATGAAAGCATGCAATGGAGTTGCACTCCGAGGTGATTAGCTTTTAACTGAGCCTTTTGACTCAAAGTGTACATTAGGCCTGGCTTAGAGGACCCACAATTTATTGATTTTAAATTGACTTCTAATGATGTTGCATCAAGCTCTGTATCAACGTTCTAGAGGTAAAAGAAATCATTAAGTAAATGTATTAAATGTCTAAAATGAAATCAACTTTTCACCCCACAAATCTGACATGTATCATCATACTACTGATTTTTTCTTCCACTGGAATTGGCTTGATTTTTTCTCTCGCTTTTAGAGGTTATAACAGCCACGAAACTTTGTGGTAGTGTAGTCTTTTCCTTTCAGAAAAAAATATGGAGGAGAAACATTGGTTAAAAAAAAAAAAAGAGATAGAAATTCCTCCTCAGTTTTGCTCAGTGAAGTTAGAGGGAGAAAGAAGAGAAACCAGGACAGGAGAAAAGAAATTGGAAAGCCAATAACTTGTTCTCATTTTAAACTGTCCAAACAGCCTACAGACAGACCTTGAAGATGTAATATCTGTGTAGTCCTCAGAATATGTAAGAGAACTGGTAGGTGTCTGATTGAGAAATTCATTCTGTTAGTTCTGGATGTAATCTGGAAATGTGCTGTCTGTTTTACAGTCTTTGAATATTGTAATGACTTCTTAATATTAAAAGTATTAATTATTAATGTTAAAGTATTAAAACATTTTAAAATAATTTTAAAATATTAATACACTACTAATTATTAATATTAAAAAATAAAGTTCCAATTCTAAATTACATAAATTGGAACTATACCTTTTGCTAATGGTAATTCCAGGTGAAAGCCTGTTTCTCAAAGAGAAGGAATCACTATGGAAAGAAAGACAGTTAAAAAAAAATCTTCTAAGCAACAAGATTGGAAATGATGCCGGACTTTTATCAACCCATTTGTTATCAGAATCCCTAGGTTCACTTTAAGTTTAAATCTCAAATTGATTTGATCTAATTTAAAGGGTGCATCAGTCAGCATTTCACAATAGAATCAAGGCAGGAAAGAATAAAATCGCCCCCATTGCAGAGCCTTCCTAACACACAAGGTACTTAGCACTTCCTCCTGTTCACGTTAACTAACTCATTTATATTTGATACTTCTTCATAACTCTATTAGACTGGAATTTCTTTCACAAGCTTCTAAGGTGTTCTTCTATAATAATGCGCCTTCATTATAGTTTTCCAAAGACATCTCACTGTTGTCACAGTCAAAACTTATACATTATTCAGTGTTGTTATAAATAATTCTTGGTAGAGACCAGGTACTAAATTGCTACCTCATATTCATTGAAGCGAGAGAATCTGTTTCAAAGTTCTGCAGATATATAGGTAACCCAGAATATTCCAAGGGAAATAAAAGAAATACATTTTTGTATTTCTCCAACTGAGCAGTTTTAATGAGGCAATGGTTAAAAAAAAATCCCCAATGAACGATGGCACTGAAACTTGTAAAGTTATAACCACAACAAGATGATATCCAAGCATAATTTTATTTACCATGTATCTGATAACATTGCCTTCTGGGCTCTCTATAATATAATATATTGCTGAATACTCTCTTCTCTATATATTTACAATCTAATACTCATTGTTAACAGACACAAGAGCTGGTAAAAATGGGTCTGGGTAGAGAGCTCTATGGATTAGCTGGGAGGCAAGATCTTAAGAATTCTCTCAGCAAACCAGATTGTGGATTTTATATTTATATTTTTAAAGATATCTTCACCATCTATGTATAAAATAACCAACTTGAAGTCCAAGTAAATGCTCGTGTCTCAGGGTTTCAGAACTGAAGTTTTATTTTCCTACTCGTGGTAATGGGCATTTCTGAGATTTCCTATTTATTTTCTGATATCTCAGTATAGTATCTTTTGTATTGCCTACAACTTCTTTAACATCCATAACGCTTTGGGGATGTTATTCAGATGAGTAAATAAATCTACCTCTTTAGATTTTTCTTTCCTTGAAAAAGTCACTGTTTTGAATGCAGCCCTTTGTGGAAATGGTGTCTCTTAAATTTCTCATCTCTAAAACACCACCCATTTGTCTATTTGGAATTCTTTAAAGAGAAAAGGTAATCCATTTTGTTATTAATAGTCAGTATTGATTTTGAATATTTATGACCAAGGGTTCACTATAGGTGCTTTAAAAAATAAACCCAGAAAATCAATAATTTACCCTCAAGTTAATGAAATAAAAGAAAAGGTTCTGAAAGACTCAATTTACATGGACTCTGCATTGAGAATAATGGTCTCACGAATTTAGCTCAGCCAAATTCTGCTCTACAGCTGCTATCATCTTTAATGTATATTTTTGCATTGTCTAAGATATGGCCATACTGCAGAGTAAGGTAAAATACAGTACCGGGTACAAAATAGAGATTCAAAACATTTGTTTAATGGCTGTATGGACCATGCAGTAAATCCGTTCTTTCTTCCTTCCTTCATTTCTTTTCTTTCTTTCTTCTTCCTTTCTTTCTTTCTTTTTCTTTTTTTCTCTTTCTTTCTTTCTCTTTCTCTCTTTCTTTTCTTTCTTTCTTTCTTTCTTTCTTTCTTTCTTTCTTTCTTTCTTTCTTTCTTTCTTTCTTTCTTTCTTTCTTCTCTCTCTCCCTCCCTCCCTCCCTCCCTCCCTCCCTCCTTTCCATCTCTCTCCCTCTCTTTCTTTCCTTCTTTCGTTAACAAAAATGGAGCATATATTATGGAAGTGGCTGAGAACACAGATTCTGGAGTGAGATTGCCTGGGTTCGAACCAGCTCTGCCTCTTGCCAGCTGTGTGAGTCAGGGCAAATTACTTAACCTCTCAGTGTCCCAGTTTTTCCCTCTGTAAAATGGAGAAACTGTAACTACTGCTAATACCAAACTTTTGAAGCTTTATAAGGAATAACATATTTATTAAGAATTTAGTTGGGGCACCTGGGTGACTCAGTCGGTTAAGCATCTAACTTTGACTCAGGTCATGATCTCACAGTTCGTGGGTTCGAGTCCCGCATCAGGCTCTGTGCTGACAGCTTGGAGCCTGGAGCCTGCTTCAGATTCTGTGTCTCTCTGTCTCTCTCTGCCCCTCCCCTACTCACACACACTCTCTCTCTTTCTCTCTCTCTCTCAAAAATAAACATTAAAAAATTAAGAAAAAAAGAATTTAGAGCAAATCTGGGTACATTGTGTCTTATGAGTATTTGATCAATAAGTAGATAAATAAGGATAAGTAGGTGATAAAATTCCCAGCACAGAGAATAGAGCAAGGCAAGGTCTTTGTTCATAATATATTCAAAATATTCAGATATTATTCTAGCCTGGAAATGCCTAACATGCATAAAATCCCCTTTTAAATGGATGGAAGTTTAGGTTTTGAGCTCAAGAAGATGATATTTACCATATTAACAAGCATTATCCCTTCAAATCAACATAGCTTCTCTTTATTCTTGTGGGCAAAATTATGAAATCATTGCAATATATGTTTATTATTCGTAGTATATTCTTATTTTATTTTTAAAAAGTTTTTTAACGCTTATTTATTTTTGAGAGAGGGAGAGAGAAGGCGAGCGGTGTAGGGGCAGAAAGAGGGAGACAGAGGATCCAAAGCAGGTTCCATGTTGTGAGCATAAAGCCCAGCACAGAGCTTGAACTCTTGACTGTGAGATAATGACCTGAGCCAAAGTCAAGAGTCGCTTAACCGATAGAGCCACCCAGGTGCCCCAGTATCTTCTTACTTTATAATCACTCTTCATTGAAAGGAGAACTAATCTAATGTCAGGTTATCACACTTTTTAGCTGATATTCTAGTTATCAGATTTGTAGGTCTGTGAATGATTTTCACTGCGTCTCCTCCGCCAGGCATAGTTAGCTTTTAAGCCCTTTTCAATAATGATAAACTCAAACCATTCCTTTCCTTTAAGACACTTTTAGTTAGTGCCAGATAGATGATTTGGGGGTGCAGTGAAAGTGTCCCTGAATACTTAATATATAAATTCTGTGCTCCACATCCTGTTAGTCCCAAACGTCTGTTGATTCTGAATCAGCAATGTTTTTCCATTTCTGTCTCCATTCCCAACACGACTGCTTTAGTTCCTGGCCTCATCATTTACTACTAGAAATTCTGAGAAGTTTCCTTCCTTGCTTCCTAGCTTGCTTGTTCCTTTCCCTATATCTCATTATCTGCACTGCATTTAGAATGAGCTTTCCAAATAACATCCCTGATCGCCCTACTCTCATGCTCAAAAATCCAATAGCATCGCATTGCCTCAGCAGAAATCCCAACCCTGTTGCCCATGACACTCACCTGGGCAAACTCTGCCTCTGAAGATGTTGATTCAATATGAATTCGGTGAGCTCAGACTCTCACCCTGGGAATTTTGATGAAGCCTCTCCATGGACCAATGTTTGAGAGCCACCAGCCAGAAGAAAAAGGCAAAGTACACAGACCCTCTCCAGACTTGTCCTTGTCCTTTCTCCCTCCACTCCCACATACCTACTCCCATCTAGTTGGAGTCTTTACCTCCATACCTCACAGGTGCTTCACTCCTGGTTTGGTATTGAACTCCCCTTGGTGACTACTGGTGATGGCTCTGGAACAGTGGGTAGCTTCTTCTGCAGTATTCTCAAACACTCTGCCTCCCTTGCATTTCATATTTTCTTACTTTTATCATTAGAAGAATTGGTAACACAAGGAGTGCTGGAATAATGGAGTTAAGAGATGTACAGTTCAATTGGGCAAAAGTAATTCAGTGCAATAAATCCCATTTTCTGCTTCAGTCTATTGGAGAACACTAAAGATAGTTACAGTACAAAGCACCCTCCTCCCAAGTTTTTCTCTTTTCCAGTTTTCTTACAACCACCTGCCATAACACCTTTCTTTTCCAAACTTCCTGGAGAGTCTTCGACATAACCTGCTCCATTTGACTTTTATCATCCTCAGCCCTCTTTTTTCCTTATGATTTTGCAACTTGAAAGTTTTAGAGAGCAATAGCACTTCCCTTAGAAGGCTGAGAAGGTCAGAGAACCTCAACTGTGGTTGTCTTTAGTGTATGAGCATTGTGCCTGGTGGTTATGGAGAGGGGAGATTTGGCAACAATTGTACAGAATCCTGCCTCTCCCATTTCACCTTGTGTACCTTAACAATGACATCTTAGTGATTGCGATTTCTCTGTGCAAACACATATCTCAAAACACATTAAAATAATAGGTGACTAGTGTGTTTTGAATATGTATTGTGTCCACTTCTCAAAATTGCACTAAGGAAAATCTAACTTATTTTCTTTATAATAATACAGAACTGATAAGATCGGAAGGTATTTTGTCTCCTCCCTGTTAAAATTTTCTCTTCTCACTACCCTCAAAAGAAAAGGTTTCCTTTGCCCTTGTATACCAATTCCTATAGCTATGTCACAACTTACTCCAACCTTAATGATATAAGCAATGGTTTCTACGTTTGCAAATTCTTCAGGAGAGGTATTCAGGAAGCACTTGACAGGGCAATTCTCACTGGGGTTATGTTATGGAAGTCAGAGGGCTACTGTCTGAAGGCTCTACTGGGGCTGAGGACCCACTTTCCTGGGATGTTCACTGAATGCCTATGCACAGGGTAGCTTGGGTACCCTCGCCACACGGCATCTGGATTCCTCTAGATTGTGTAATCAAGAAGCCAAAGCAGAAGCTGCAATGCCTTTTATGACCTATCGTCAGAAGTCACACATTGTCACTTCTGCCCCATTCATTCAGTCATGCAGGGCCAGTCTTGGTTCATTTTGAGGCAGGATTACACAAGGTCATAAGATATTGGAGGTGTGGATCACTGGGGGTCATTAGGGAGGCTGGCCACTCTTTTCTGCAAGATGAATTGTGGGTTAGCTACTGTCGTAAGAGTTAGAGAGCAGGAAGTATTGAAAAGCATAATGTTTTATAGCTGGAAAAGATGGAGACCTTATGGTCTAATCAAGTATTCTTGAGTCATAGATCTAGAAGTGGTTTTAAGAATTAGCTAATTCGGCCATTTAAGTCACAGATAAGGAAAGAGAGGCTCAGCAAGGACGTTTGTGTCAGAGCTGAGACAAGTGGTCAGAACTTTTGTATCCCAAGCCAATAAAGGATCAAATGAAGACAGCAGGAAAGCAACCAAACTCTCTAGGAATATCTGAGAAGGAAAAGTGCAAACGTGTTCTTTTGATGTTTAAACATAATCTGAATTTGAGTCAACATTATAAATTGCATAATTTTTATGACTGCCATGCAGCATGGTTGTGACTTTGCTTGTCGGTAAAGTGTGCCACACACTAATTTATGTGGGCTTTATTTGCTTGCAACATTATGTTCTTTTGACATGTTCCTAATTGTGCTATTTGCTGATCATACAATGCAGTCATTTGCTGAGAAATTAAAATTAAATGAAACATTATCTGTTCACTTATCTCATAAAAACTAGAGACATATTAAAACTCGAAACTTTAAACTAAGATATAGAGTGTTAGAAAGATTTTTTAAATTGGTTAAATAAATTAATCATTGACACTAAGCAAAATCTTAGCAGTCAATTAGAAATCAAATTGTACAAAATAGAATGTCCCGAATCCTGTTTTTCCTTGCCTAGAAGTTAAGTCAGATAAATTTTGTTTATTAGTGTAGTTTCTTTCAATAATGAAGTTCTTTTACCTACTCTAATGGCCACAGACAAATCTATTTTTAAACTATAGCCATTCCTTCATTATTTTGACAACTTGAATTGAATATCACAAGTTACAGAGTGCAACTGTTTTATAGACTTTCTTTGCAATTGGAATACAAGACAAATAAAAGTAGACATAAAAAGGGTCATTTGATTTTGAAAGTTTTATGGCTGCGGTTACAGATCGGCATACATAGGGATAAAAATACTGGGCCTTGCATTAGTTCCCCCATATATTTTGCTTTGGCTCCTTAAGAGAATAGGATGTGACAGGGGAGAAATATAAATTTTCAATTTGTTTTTTCTTTGGAGAAAAACCCACCTTATTTCTATGACCTAGGAGAGCACTGTGCTTGAATGGGACAATGTACCGATGCTGAGGTTAACTCTGTGCAGTTTTTGGGCATAACTCTGGATGGGCATGGCCTGGGCAGCTAATGTTCCTTCTACCCACGTCGTTAAGTGTTTCTCTATGAGGTTTTATCTTTCATTTTTTGAAATGAAAATAGGTATAGCCAGGTAACTACTTAATCTATTTTTCTTCATTAAACATATACATAGACTATTTTAAGTATAATTTTCCTGTAGTTGTGATTCGAATAATGAACTGTTGTTACCAGACATTCAGCTAAATGTTAAATCTAGCAGGACCTATGCAGAGTCCCAATGTGAATAATCATTTAATTTAGATTATTGATTACCCTTGTATTTTAAAAGCATCTTACATAAAATGTTAAAATTATATCTTCCATATCTACTATTTAATGACCTGAACTTCTGTGCACTAGTCTCCTGTTATTCTGTAAGCAAACCGTGTGAGTTTTCTGTGTAATTGAAGGGCTAGAGAATACTCTTTCTGTCTGAAGGCAGAAAAGGTTGAAGGTTGAAAGTAATCAGTGTTTTCAAGGTGAAGGAAATAACAATAAGAAAAATTAGCACTTTAGGGGCGCCTGGGTGGCGCAGTCGGTTAAGCGTCCGACTTCAGCCAGGTCACGATCTCGCGGTCCGTGAGTTCGAGCCCCGCGTCGGGCTCTGGGCTGATGGCTCGGAGCCTGGAGCCTGCTTCCGATTCTGTGTCTCCTTCTCTCTCTGCCCCTCCCCCGTTCATGCTCTGTCTCTCTCTGTCTCAAAAATAAAAAAAAAAAAAAGGTTAAAAAAAAAAATTAAAAAAAAAAGAAAAATTAGCACTTTAAATTAAACTCCTGTTTTGGTTGAGGCCTGTGCATAAGACAATTTTAGCACAGATGTTTTGTAAAGCTCATAATGGGCAAGGGTGAAAAAAAAAAGTGAGAATAATTAATCTTTAGATAAAATCTCTAATGGAAAAAATACATACTCAACAAGAAAATCTAAAATCATGTTATATATTTTTTTATATCTCTGTAATTCTAATATAAACTTTATGTCTTATCTCCGATTTTAATGTTTTCCGTTTAATTTTGGTTTCTTTGTCATTGCACACTGCTTAGCATCAGTTTGATGCAAGTTCAGAAAATAATAAGCAAATTACAAAAAATGTTTTTTTGTTGTTGTCGTAATGTAATTCTGATGCTCATTTTGTAAAATCTCCAAATGCCCTCTTCGTGCCTCTTTTCCATGCTTTATTTCTTTCCCTCCTTCCGTGTTTGCTTTGGCTTACAAACTTGTTCCTGCCAAATGAGTGAGTTGAAATGGGAACATTAATTTTTATGCGTGGAAGCGTGTCAGCTACAATGGGAGGGAAGGGGTGGTGAAGAAGGAGGAGTCGGGTGGAACAAAAACAAGCCAGCAGATATATTCCACCAGACTGTGACGTTACAAGGAAAAGCTCAGGCAATCATAGGGTCATGTACGCTTTTTATTAAAGATGCCAGTGGACAGGGGTTACAATAATCTTCTCAAAAATCCAATCTCTTGGCTTGAAACCTTGTTCTCAACATTAAGCCATTTAGGCTGTTCACCTAACTTACAATGATCCTTGTTTCAAAGACCTATTATTAAGATATGCCAGCAAGGCACTTAAACTAGACAACAAATGTAGGAAGATAGAAAACATTAAGATGACAAGAGTACTGATTTTCCTGTAGTACCCTTAAAGTTCTTTACAGCCTCTAGTGGATTAAACAAACTGTCTATTTTGGTTCTTCCAGCAGTTTCCGTAGGTCATTCTATGATCCAGAAAGTTTGTCTGCTTCACCTTCTGCTGGTTGGCATTCCAGTCTGGTGAGATTCCCTGAGAGTGTGATAGCCACGATCGGGTCCTGGAGAGAGTACACTCTTCGGAGCTCGAAATCTTGGGTGGTAAGCCTGGGCTTCAAATATTATTCCATGTGGGGGTACGAACACATCCCTTAACCACTCTGACTCTGTTTCTTATCTGTCTAAAAGATGGATAATAATACTAATCCTAAAGTTATCTCTCCAATCTCCGTATTTACAAGATTTTGAAGTCTATCAGTAATAGTGATGATGATAATAATAAGTAGCATGATGTTTACCAAGGTAATTTATCAACCCTAAAGCACCAGCCAGCACAGGCATGATTGTCTAGCCCATTACCCCAGCAACATTGCCCACCATTTTGTGGTGTTCACACATAAGGCTAGAAATACGCCTGCTTGAGTGTAAACTCTTCTAAGGCAGGGTCTATGTTTTCCTTACTCCTGATGCCATGCATACAACTCATTGCCAGGCATTTAACAGGTGATCAGTAATGTTTGCTGAATGACCACCTAAGTGAATATGATAGGTAATCATGTGAAGGGCAAATAGTTTTGCATTCTATACTCTCCGGAATAAAACTATACTAGCACTAGGATGTTATAGGATGACAGATAGTGATTCAGTGTAAGAAAGATGAAAATTAAACCTCAGAGAAATCCAAAAATGCAACAGGGTACTTTTTAAAATAATGTCTTTTGATCACAGTTTTTCTTAGTGGAGGTTATTGGAACCATGAGGAAAAACTAGAAAATAACAAGAAATGACAAAATTCAGGGACTCCAAACAATGTCTTTCATGCTCTGTATCCATCACGGGTTGGCAGAGATGCTTTGACCATTTGAGTCCCCTGGACCCAGACTGATTGAACAACCATCATCTTGAATGCTGCCCAGTCATCATGGCTGAGAGAAAAGGAATGCACTATAGAAATTTGTGAATGGGCGACTAAATGCTGCAGCCTGTGAGTGACACATTATTTCTATTTTACAACTGACTGGCAAGAACTAGACATTTGACTCCAAACATAAAGAGATCAGGAAATACAATCCCACACTGTACGCAGATGATAGCAATATTAGTGACCACTGTATACACCCAATCAATGGATAGGGATGTTGTAAAGAGAATTATGTAGGAGTACGAGGGCGGCTGAATTATGAGAATGTCAATCCTTGATTGGATGATTTTGCAAATGCATATATTTTTCCAACCCCTCTGTAGTGTCTGCAAGCTTTGTTTTCATTTAGCAAATCACGTACATTGCGCTTGTACTTCCAGACCAGTGAGTTCTAAATACACCTATGTTCAACTGCTTTCTAGAATTATTGACTTGTATTTGTGTCTGTTACCCTTTTCTGGGTTGTTTTCTATTTGGGAGACTTTGCCAAATACTGATTGTCATATTCTATCATGATTTCATAGATTTCACTATAGAAATGTATACCAGCAACACTGTTTTGAATAGGCATACTTGAAGACAACTTCTCATTGTAAGGCAATTTCTCAATGGCCATAATGACAACTATTTCTTGGAAGACTAGAGTGTACCTTTAAGAGAGGTTTGCATTACATGGACACCCATTGCGATGGAAAACTGAAATTCCAGGCAAGATGATGGGAAAGTGCAGGCTTCTAAGATAGCAACCTAGGGAGCCATTTTCATAACAGATCGCTATTTGTGGTGCCATATTCTTGCTTTCTAATATACCGTGCATCAGCATGGGTCTGTCTGTACATGATAAACAGAGGCAGATTTTTGTGGCTTAATGAGTTGTTTTTCGAAGGCTGCAAAGTTAAAGTGAAGCTAGGTACTGCCCTGGATAGAGTAGAAATCCCATGGTCAATGCACGGAATCTAGTGTTCTAGTTAATATGTAGTTCTTTCTTCGGCACTGTTGTTTGATGATTGTGTGTGTGTGTGTGTGCATGTGCGTGTGCCTGTGTGCTGTGTGTGTGTGTGTGTGTGTGTGTGTGTGTGTGTGTGCAGCAGGGGGATTACTGATCATGAAAAACCCATAGTAAAATCAGGTTTCAAAAACTCTTCTTTATTAAATATTAGATTTGTAATGGTGTTGTAAGGAAACCAAGGGGGGCGCAAGGGGGCACAGTGGCACAGAATGGTAAAGTGCCTTTTATAAGAATCCTCACAAATACTGAATTTGGCCATAATGGCAGGTAAATCAGTCCTCCTAAGCATATCTCAACATATGGTGGCTCTTGTGTATTATTTTGTCTAAAATGTTGTGGTTATCTTGGCTTGGGGCACTGGAGTGATTACAGGGTTCTACCCTCCCATTTTCGCTTACTGGTCTTTAGTGAGAAAACTTAACAGCCATTTGCCTAGGCTACTCTGAATGAGAAGCAATTTTTCTCCTCTGCCTTGCTGAATGATAATGAGGTGATGAGTGTGTTCCTCTCGGAAAGACGTGCTGACCTATCCATGCTGGAAGTTTGATGTGTTTAGCAGCCACTATCACGAGACTGTGGAGGAGGTAGGGCAAGACAGTATCTTTGGGGTGACTAAAAATACAGATGCCAAGGATGTACAGTGGAACTTGTCTGGATAGTTCCCTTAAGTGACTGTCATGTGAGGAAGGAATGTGTCAGAAGCGCCATCTCATCCTAAGCGAAGTATGTCACAACTGATAGGAAAGGACATCACTGCCTAATGGCTCTGGTGGAAGCAGAGCAGTACTCTGGAATTCTCCAAATGGTAAAGAATGGCTGAGTTTGAAGCCAGCCTCTCTCAGGTGTATTTGTATCCCTCAACCAGAGAAAATAGAATTCTTTTTTGAAATTTATTTCAGATGCAGATAAGACTCGGAAGAAACACATGTGAAGTCCTTATTGGCCCAATTTACTCGTCATCTTACTCCGATGTGTGACTTTATTATGCCAAATCATATGGCTGCGTAATTATAGTATAATTGAAAATTTTCAAGCCACTCTGACTGAAGAAAAAGCAGGATATGATAGTAAAATAGGTCACAAGTAGTTAATTCAGAATGTGGAGAGCCAGATATAAATGCCTAGCTGTGCAGTTTAACATACTTTGTACTCATACACAAGTAACTCTGAACGCACGGTTTTCACTCCACTTTATTTTTAAAAAGTCCCACATAATCCATTAAAACTTTTACTGCAAAGATCGTGTGAGCTACATAGCGTAAGCATATCCACGTACACCTCGCTCGTAACATAACATGTGAGGACTTTGTGCAGCTAAAAAGCACCACGCTTACTTTTTCATGTTTTATTTGTTAGTTTTATCTTGTGCCTTATTTGTTTGTTCCCCCACCAAACTCCTAAAGATCCCCAGACATATTTTGACCTTTTATTAGGCTTATGTACTTAATGAATACTTGAATAACTGTGAAGAACATACAAGATCTCACGGCAGACTATGTTTTAGTATCTTTCAGAAAGTAGACTTTGAACCTGGCAGACGGTACTACTAGTAAAGGAGTAGTTCTTCTTAGGATGCAAATCCCTCTTAGCTCAAGAATTATTGACCCACAAGATGTATAATGGCCCCTTAGTTTATTATATCCAGTCCACTGCCACACAGGCATGCTTAGCCTTTGTGCTTTTGAGAGTTCAGCAAAGAACACTGATGTAAGCCCACTCCAGAGCTAAACGCAATCATTAGGTCACGATTCTTGTTTCTCTATCTCCCCAGCACCCTTCAGAGTATCCTGTTGTAATAATCCACATTGCACATACATGTCATTGAATTCAGGTCACAATTCAGGCAACTGCTCTGGAATACCAACAAGAAGCATCACTCAACAAGAGAATATGTCTTTATTCTGCACAGAGGATACAGACACGCCATGCTTTAGTCCACGTGACATGCAGGGCTTCTGAATACCAATGCTGTCTGCTAGGAAAAGAACTTCTTCAGCTACAAGAAGCCCAACCTTTCAGGGATGGGAATCCTTAAAATAAAAGCTAGAGGCCCAGAGCTACAAATGTGTTGATGTACAATTAATTCTAGCGGCATACAGTTAAGAAATAAGGTTTCTTTGTGGTTCAGCAACATAATCACACGTGGAGCATTGCCTATAAATCACAGGCACTTGTCATTCCTGCTAATTGGTGAACTAACCCATTAACGAGTCTCTTAAATGTTACACGATTTAGATATGTGAGCAGAGATATCGGTTATATTAGGAAATCCTGAAATTTGTATTACTTGTAAACAAAGAGCAGAGCAAAATATCTGCCTGGGGGTTGCTTGCGGTATTTCATTTCAAACTAAAGGAGGGCGTTTGCTTTAGTCAATACCAACTCCCACCCATCACTATAAAAGCCTTGAATTGCGCAGGCTACAGGGTGTCATACTAGAGTGTTGTCAGCATTGAACAAAAGTCCTAAGCACATAATTCAGAGCAACTGATACAATAGTAAGTAGAGTTTTAAACAAAGGCAAATGCATTGGGCAGAGTCTTTTGAGCTATGTATTTTGAATAAAAAGCTAAACTTTGTACAGCTTGACTATAAAACCTTTCAATGAATTTTATTTCATTTTGAAGACAAAGAAAAGCACCACTCGAGAAGGCTGATTAATTGAATTGCTGTTTATTGTGCATGCCAACAGTGATGGAAATACACTTACCAATACACTTTTTAGCCACACAAAATGGACACCATCTGATCCAAAGGAGAGAATCGGGGAGGCACAAAAGCACTGTTGAATGTCTTCTGACGATGGTTCAGTGAGTGAAATGTAAAGCCAGGATTTACAAATATTACACAAGTGAACACTGTTACTGCACTCAGGCTGAAAAATCCTGTTCAAATCCAATAAGTGGTTTAAGATGTGCAAATAGAGGCTTCTGCAGGGAGTCAGGCATTAGAAGCCACCTGGAGCATGTGCTAGAGATTGTATCCATCAATACAGCAGCTGGGCTGAAATTATAAAGAGAGCTGCTTTTCATCACGCTTGTTTTAATGCATACATTTCTCCTGTCACTGGCACCCCAGGAAAACTACTAAGCACAAAAATGAATGGTGCCCATTACCTGATATTCATACTTGTGACAACAGAGGAAAGAATCACAACACAACAGTAAGCAAAAAAATTGATATCCAAATTATTTTTAAGTTGCTGCAGTAGGAGAAAATCTTGAAAACCAATTGGCAATATTTTAATAGGAGAAGTGGAGAGGGAAGCACGGTCATTTCGTATTTGATCATCAACGTCCTGTCCTCAGGTGATATGGACAGGCTCTAGGATTCTTTCCAAAGCAGGGTTACATTTTCAACGACATTTTGTACTTACAAAGAGAGAACGGTGTCCTCTCTAATGTGAGACTTAATGTAAAATGCTGGTTCAAGAAATTATGAGGAGACTATCGTTGGATCCCACCCATGCCAGTGTTAGAGACAGGGACCATATTCCCTGAAACAGTTCTGTAAACATTGGGCTGATGGACTGGTGCTCAGACCTTTCTAGCAATTTACATGACTCGTAACTGAGTACAAGTGCCAGCTTTTGCCTAATTGTGCTTTCATAATGATGGTACAATCTATACATAACATACTATTAAACTGATGTCTTTGGAACAACACGGAAACAGCCTCAGTAATAGCTCATTACTAAAAGGGCAAAACAAATCAATGTAACAAAAAGAGATCAGTGGTTGCTTCAGGTCTGGGGTGAAGATGAGGTTGACCTGAAAGAGGCATGCGAGAAGTTTTGGGGGCTATAAAAATGTGCTGTATCTTTGTCGTTACAGTGGTTACACAGGTGCGTGCACTTATCAAAGCTCATTGACCTGTGCTATCAAGATGGATGCATTTCATTGTATATAAATAATACCTCGACAAAGTTGATTTTTTGGAAAGCATCAGTATCAGAATGATCATTCCAGTATATTGTGGTTTGATAATAGAAGTGATATTTTCAACGTTTATTTATTTTTGGGACAGAGAGAGACAGAGCATGAATGGGGGAGGGGCAGAGAGAGAGGGAGACACAGAATCGGAAACAGGCTCCAGGCTCTGAGCCATCAGCCCAGAGCCTGACGCGGGGCTCGAACTCACGGACCACGAGATCGTGACCTGGCTGAAGTCGGACGCCCAACCGACTGCACCACCCAGACGCCCCTAGAAGTGATATTTTCTATAACCAACCTTAATCTTCTCTTTCTCTTGTAATTTGTTGACCGTTTATGAACTCGTGTTTCCCTTTGAAAGATGACTTATGCATTTGTTGAGGTTGTTGAGATTTACTCAAGAGTTAAACCTCTCCCCACATTGGATTGGTTTGGATGAGTTAATCAAGACAACAGGTCTTGGGGTGCCTGGGTGGCTCAGTTGGTTGAGCGTCCAATTCCAACTCAGGTCATGATCTCACAGTTTGTAAGTTTGAGCTCCATACGGGGTTCGCTGCTGTAAGACTGTCGGCACAGACCCTGCTTCGGATCTTCTGTACCCCTCTCTCTGCCTCCCCCCCCACCCACCACTTGTGCTCTCCTAAAAATAAAATGAAAACAAAAAAAGTAGGTCCTGACTTAACATTTAAGACTCTAAAATAGCTTGATGTGATTTTTTTTTCCTCCCACAGAGTAGTGTGTGGTTTAGAGAGGAGACTGGTACAGTAGTTCAGGGAAAAGCATGTCTTTAGGTGTGATGGAAACAATGATGAACGGGAATATTAAAGGCCTAATATCTCCCTACACCACTTCCATTAATCTCAGTGAACAACCGTGGGTCACTCTGCCTTCCCAAGACTCAGTGTCTTCACCTGTAACTTAAAGCCTTTGCAACTAAACTGTAATTTTCAAGCTTATTTGATTTTATTGGCAGAATTCTTATTTCAAACAACATATTTGACAGAACCACAATGAATAAAATAGGTAAGAGTAGAGGTGTTTTGGTCGAATTAGAGGGTGGGGGACAGAGGCTGCCACTTTGTATATTGCCTGCTACTTGCAAATACACAGGCACCTTGTCGGAGACCCGTGTTTTCTCAGAGAAGTGTGAAAAACATGGTTATTCACTCCCATTCCAATTTTAATATTTTAGGAGTCTATTGAGAAAAATGCCCCAGGGGCACCTGGGTGGCTCAGTCAGTTAAGCAACTGACTCCTGGTTTCAGTTCAGGTCATGATATCACGGTTGGTGAGTTGGAGCCCTGAATTAGGTTCTGCTCTGACAGCGCAGGGCCTGTTTGGGATTCTCGGTCTCCTTCTCTCTCTGCCTCTCTCCCACTTGGGCATGCATGCGAGTGCGCGCACGCGCACACGCACACACACACACACACACACACACACACACACACACACACACTTTCTCTCTTTAAAAATAAAGAAAGAAACTTAACAAAAAAAAAAGGAAAGAAAAAGAATAATACCCCAAAGGTTAATGGTTTGTCTTTGTTTAAGTTTTTAAATTTTTGCTTAACAGTAAAAGATCACAAATTTGTTTTAGGGAAAACAATTTCAGATTTAACAAGTAAAAAAAAAAAAGGTCGTTCCACATCGTATTTTTATTTTCCTATGCACCTTTTTGGACAGTTATGATTATAGTGTATGATGTAAAAATTTTCTTTGTCCATAATATCATCACATTAGCACTTTCATACAAATTATTTAAAACTGTCCCCCTGATATTCTTTGGATTAATTTATTATCTCTCTCTGGTTAGATATTGTTTGCATATTTGCTTTTCAGCTTAGAGTAATACTTCACTGAAATCTAAAATTTATGCATAAAGCTATTTACCTATATCATGTACATAAAATACATAGTTTACTAAATTGGTTTCTGAAAATCTGTACCCATTCATTCCCACCAATAGATATAAGGATCTAAATATTCTTTAAGTCATTAAGAGATGAACAGGTATTCTTACTTATTTTACTCATGCCTAACCTTGGAGCATCTATAAATCATGTTTGTGAAATTGATTCTCATTTTGGAAGCATCTGAGATGGTTCACAGTCTACATATAGGTCAAATATTTCACGGGCAAAAAAATTCTTGGGGGGCATCTTCAAGCAAAACCAGGTACCTTAGAATGTTTCCCATTCATCATGCACTTATGGAGACACATGGTTAGGCACATCATGGTTCATCACCATTGAAAAGTTCATAGCCTAGTTAGGATTAAAAAGGTACATGATTTAACAGCAAGATCTCTTAGTAGCTCATAAGAGGATCTAGGGAATAGTTCTCCAGGACAGTTGAAGTAGCCCTTCTATAAAATAACAGTTGCGTTGTGTTTTTAATATTTAACCGGATGGATCCTGGAGAGAGGAATTAGCTATGGTAGGTAAAATAGTTGGTTGGAGAGACTAGCATTATATGGAAAGGTGAAAAGTCATAAAAGTCTGTAGCATGGTTGAAGATGGATGCTGACTTCATGAGCTTAAGTATGTGGCTCCCCTATCTTGGTAATGAATTGGGAAGAATGAGTCAAGCCTCCCTCTTTCTGATAGACCTATCAGCTTAATGAAAACATAACCTTACTTTTCCTTGATGGCCCATTTTCTAAGATTTTCCCTTAAAAGTTTGAAATGAAGTACTCGCTTTCCACCTCTCAACTTCTTTTACATTAAAATGATGAAATAAGGGGCGCCTGGGTGGCGCAGTCGGTTAAGCGTCCGACTTCAGCCAGGTCACAATCTCGCGGTCCCTGAGTTCGAGCCCCGCGTCAGGCTCTGGGCTGATGGCTCAGAGCCTGGAGCCTGTTTTCGATTCTGTGTCTCCCTCTCTCTCTGTCCCTCCCCCGTTCATGCTCTGTCTCTCTCTCTCTGTCCCAAAAATAAATAAACGTTGAAAAAAAAATGATGAAATAAGAATTCATAAATTTATTTTTTATGCTTAAACTTTAAAGGTTTTGAAAAATTTATATGAAACGGATGATAGTTTATGTTATATTTAATCCAGCCTACAGGCCAATTTAATAATCTCTTTACTAAAATTTTTCTGAAGACTCAAAGTGTTAATACTAGTTAAATATTTTTAAAATGTTAAATATTTAGAAACAGTTGTTATAGAAGACTGAGTTTGATTCTTATAGTCCTAATTGATATTTGACTTTAAATAACATGACTGGATATTTAGATTCTATGAATCAAAAATCCTGAAGTGTTTGTGGACTTGTCCTATGGATACTGAGTAAGCAGCAGACACAATAGAATCCAAGTCAGAGAGATGAGGGCTAAAAGTTGGGACTCACTTTGGGATCAAATGAATTTTAAAAATCTGACTCCTTTAAATTTAACCACTCCATAATGAAAACCCATCACAATATGATTAGCCTTTAAGGTTTGTTAGAGCTTTCTAATATTAGCAATTAAAAGCAAATTACACCCACAGTACACAAATCAAAGAATCTCAAATTCCTTCAACTCATGGATTTTCTAACTCCTTGGCTTGACTACCTCTTCAAGGTAATTTTACAGTGAACCAATTACAGCATATGAACTCCAGCTACCACATAGCCAAAAGTGGGCTGAAAAGGTAGGAATTAAACAGAGGATCCTCTGGATTTAACAACAGGAGAGTCTAAACACAGGCTTAAGTAAATGAGCATTCAACCTTTGTTAAGCAATTTCCCATTGTTATATGAAAAAGAGTAATTCCAATTATTTCTTTGAGGAAAGCACTAGAAAAATCTTTAAAATATTTGTTTACTAAAAATATAAAGTCATCAAGTTTAAGGGAGGAAAAATATTTTACCCATCCACTAGAGTGTCTCTATTCACTTCAAATTCTAATACCCCCCCACCCAAAGAGGGAAATTGAAAAGAATCATAATCTTTCACGTTTCTGTCTTGCCTTGACTTACTTCCCATGATGTTCTTATTCTGTGTTATTTTTAGCTGGCAGTTAATAATACAGATTCCCCAGCTGGGGAAATTCAAATTTAATCTAAAATAGACAGGCTTTAAAATAAACACTGGAATATCTAAATATCTACTCGGTAAAAGAAGAGGCTTCCCTATGGGACAGTTTCTTGATCCTTTGGTTCAGAATTTAACTTATTTTTCAACAAACATGTTGAACTTCTGTAGTGGAAATTTGCCATTTGCTTTCTTAAATCAGTTACAGCTTAAGCCATCGATCCATGAATCATTCCAAGAAGTAAGCCTGAATTACCATTGTATGACAGCAAGAGGTGGATTTTCAGCGGAAATGGAGCTATGGCTTGTTTATCTTGGAGAGATTCTTGTCATAATTTTTACTGTGCACATATATTTTGGGGGCAATTTTGTCTGTTTTTCCTATAGAATAAATGAAAAAAAATGTTTTTTAAAAAAACAGAAAGAGGATAAGAAAAAGACACTACTTGATGGTCCTGGTAAAGTTATTAAGGATTAAAGTCCCCTCTATCTGGAGGCGCAGACACCGTTTCCTTCAGTACAGGGGACAGCTCAGAATATATGATGTGTTCCTGGAGCAGGAAGGGAAGAAAAGCGCTCACCATAATGTTACGCCACCAGCCATTGCGTACCCCAACCCCGCAAGCTCTTTTCCAGCTAACTGTGAAATAGCCTGGCCTCACCCACTTGAACAGATGCTGAGGAGTGTGACCATGTCAGAACTGTGTAACTGGATGTGGCACGGGAGCACGCCAGCAAACACATTTCTTTGGGTTTGGCTGTAAAGATGGGAGCTCCTATGCGGGAAGAGTCAGGATGCACAGAGGAAATGATGCCTCGCCCACCACTCAAATACAAGGGATTAGAGAAAACCCACAAGCTCTAAAACTGATAAAAGATAGCTATTTGCTGGATGGTATAATAAATCTGCTAGCCTGGTTTCCAAGATAGTTAAAGCCAGAAGGACTGTTGATAGAATAGTCTGCGGGATTGGGAGGAGATTGTGGAAAGTTATTTGAATCACTTTGCTGTCTTGAAGCTCTGGGCTGCTTCCCACACTTGAGCGGGAGAATGTCCGAATGAGAGTAGAATTATTTCCTCACTTGAAAAATAAGAGGGCACAATGGATCCTAGTGTCAGAATGGACTAAGGATATGTATAAAAACCATGAGGTGGAAAAACATTGGCTTCATTGTCTGAGGACCAAGATTCAAATCCTATTTAGGCATTAGGGTGGTTATTGAACTTTTCTGAGAATGTAAAATGGGGAGACCTGTAACACTGCCTTTATGAGAACATTAGAGGTCTGTGTGAAATAACATGGGTGAATATGCTTTATGGAGAATTATATGAAAAGTCATTATAAGGTACACCACTCAGTCATAAATAGGAGTGGAAGTTGCTCCTAAAGTCATTAGCCCCCGTTCTGCCATTTAATGTTCAGGCAAATTAGTCAAATTACTTATAAATTCCTTCGGTTCTCCTTCATCCTTCTCAGATATAATACTTTGTTTATCTCAAACTAGACACTACCTGTTAATTCCTTTAAACATTTGAGAAAACTTTCCAGAAACATCAACATTCAACAAACATCTACTATGTGTAAAGACTCTATGCCAAGTGCTGGGAACTTTTGTAAATTACTTAAAAGTACCCGTTTTCTATCAAAACATTTAGGTTTTTTGTATCTCTGGGAGAAAAGCATGCATATTTAAAGGCTGCTGCAAGTTTATTTTATTTCATATTTTTAAACAAACCCTTGAAGCACAATTTTAAAAAGAAAAACTAGAAAACAAAATTTTGTTACAACTTATTATTTTGATCAAGAATTTTTTAAAAAATGCTTTTCAGGGGCGCCTGGGTGGCGCAGTCGGTTAAGCGTCCAACTTCAACCAGGTCACGATCTCGCAGTCCGTGAGTTCGAGCCCCGCGTCAGGCTCTGGGCTGATGGCTCAGAGCCTGGAGCCTGTTTCCGATTCTGTGTCTCCCTCTCTCTCTGCCCCTCCCCCGTTCATGCTCTGTCTCTCTCTGTCCCAAAAATAAATAAAAACGTTGAAAAAAATGCTTTTCAAAATTTCTGCTGCCAAGTGTTTTATACCTTGGGGACCTAATTTATAAATGCGTTATTTACTTGGTTTCCATACTTACATGTATAGAAGAATCAATACAGAATTTACTTATTGCAAGCTGTGTAAGTTCCAACAAGACTTAATTCCTATATGGGTTCTTTTCATCACTATATACATTTTCACTTTCAAAAGGTTTACCACACCAAACAAAGAGGCTGTACGACATTTACATGGGGCGATGTTATTTTTCAGTTTTAAAGAAACCGCTTCCATTTTTGTTTCAAGTTTTCTGACTGCTAAGAATTTTCCTGTTCAGTTGAAATAAGGAGTAGCTGTCACCTCATTTAAGACCGACTGAAATCATCCACCCACTCCCCACCAGTGTTCACGATCTGGGGGAGAATGACAAACCCTTGATCTCAGAATCACTTTCCAAATTTGAATTTTTCAACAGATTCTCCTAAGGAAACATTGTGACATTACTGCATGTTTGTTCCCATTTTGTTTCCAGGAGTGATTAGATTTTTTCCATATAGGTGAAAAGCAGGGTAACATAATATTTAGAGCTAGCAACCTGGGAAGCAGCATAGCAGTGAGTGTGAGTATGGTTCTATTTTCAGACACCGGGCTCCAACACTCGCTAGTCACTGGGCTTTGCGAAGTCGTTAACTGTTTCTTTGTTTCTTGGTTTCCTTGTCTGTGAAATGCAGATAGTTATTCTATCTTCCTCATAGGGATGTTTAAGGATTAGGTGAGACAATGTGTATAAACTCATAGGAGGGTGTATGGCTAGTAATCACTCAATAAATATTAGCTATTGTCATCATTAATTGAAACTAACCCTCTCAGATATTCCAATTCCATTATTGATTCTCTCTCTGATGATTGATTCCATCATACTTTTAAACACATTTTGAAGCCTGAGTCTTTAGTCATCAAGTATGTAATACATCGCTGTTTTTCTCCTTCAAAGTGTTTAGAAAAATTCCTGCATTGCATCATTCGTGACCAACAGCAATATGTATGCATATTATGAAGAAGTAAGTATCACACGGAGTTAGATGTGTCCTACGGAGGTCTTTCTGCTGTGTCTTTTCCAGAGGCATAGAAAGGAAGGGCAAGGATGAAGGAAACAGGCTCGTTACTTGACTGACTCAAACAAAGCTTGTGGACCTAGAATCAAAGCCTTTTAAATCTTTGAGTGAGACTCTTCTCCTAGGCATCACCCTCAATGCAGTGGCTTTTCTCCTAGGGCTTTGTGCTAAATAGGCTTTCCCACACCTAGTGAGATTATTCTTCTAAACTATAGTTTCTCAGCCTTGGTGCTACTAACATTTGGTCTGGAGAATTCTTTGCTGTAGGGGACAGTTCTGTGCATCGTAAAATGTTTAGGAGTAACCCTGGTCTCTACCTACTAGATGCCCATAGCACCTCCCAGTGCCTCTAGGTTATGAAAACCAAAAATGTCTCCATAAATTGCCAAATATTCTCTGAAGGGCAAAGTCACCCTTAGTTGAAAACCACTGCACCTGGATTGGGACTTGAGCACACTCTACCCATCAGTGTTTCTGCCTGTGGCTGTGATTCACATTACATTGCATTAGAACGACAAGCCATCACTGAGTTTACTTAAATCAATAAGCCAGTTTCGTTCCCAAATCATTTTCTTATCTGGCCCTTCTTTAATTCAGGCTTTCATTTATTACTCTTCACTTTTAAAAAACTTACTGAGGGCCTGCACTGTGCCAGCCATCTTAGGTCAAGCCCTTAGGAATCGTGCCTGCACTTCTTGTAGTGTGTTCTCACTGTTCCTTCTACCTTTCCCCAGGCCCCTGTGTATCCCCTAGAATGATGTTTCCTTCCCAGGGGATCAAATGATTTCACTAAAACCCAAATCTGATCTCACTTTGAGTTGTTCTAACATCCTCCACCAGTTCCCTTCAAAGTCCAAACGTTATGAAGTCCAAACACTTAAGCCTAGCATGCAAACATTCATGATCTGGTAACTGACAACATGATTCTTTTTGTACGTATTGAACAGGAGTCCTCAAATTTACATGATCTAAACATCTGTGCCTTTGCATGTCTACCTACAATGCTCTTTAACTTTAATAACAGCTTGAATTAAATCTGATTGCCCCTTCAATGGTTCCCTCTGCTATCCTTTATTCTAGAAAGTCCCCTTTGCTCCCTGCGCAGCATCAGAGAATTACCCTGTCCCATTCACCACAGAGAACTTCTAGCCCTTGTCACAGACTGTTGTATTTGTTTACATTCCTCTCTCTCTGCTGGAATGTAAGTTCTTGCCAAGGTATAGGCCACATCTGCTTACCTTTGTAGACTCATCATCAAATAGGACCTGGTTCAAAGTTAGTGTACAAAATAAAAAAAAAATGAATTCAATTAAAAGAGAAATTGGGAAATCCGCTCAAATTAGTTTCTTCCTATTGTATTACCTTGCTTATTTCTTTCCTATCATTTACCATTATGGTAATGTACATCCTTATTTTTGTTTTTCTGCTTATTCACTGATTTATTGTCTATAATTTCACCCTTCGCCACCACTAGGATACATGTTTTACCAGGGCAAAGAACATTTTCTATCTTGTTGGATGCTGTGTACCAGCACCTGTAATGGTGCCGGGAAGATAGTAATAACTCCAAAGATTTTATTTTATTTATTTTATTTTATTTTATTTTATTTTATTTTAGCCGAATGAGTAAATATGAAAGATACACCAAAAAGCAGTAGCTGATTAAGGAAACCAAGACTGATTATTCACAGATGTAGGAAGAGAAGTGAGAGAATGTATTCAATAAGAAGTACAATATTTTACTAATGTGTCATATTTTACTTGAAAAATAAATGCACATGTTTTGAGAAAGCACCCAACAATGACAATAAACCTGAACTTAGATGGAAAAAAAATCAAAAAGGGCTTCCAGTGGGTTTTTTTTTTTCCTGCTACCTATAGGAAACAGACTTGGCAGCTGCTGTTACAAATGAAAAGAAAAATTGTCATGCACAAGGTTCATGTTCTCATGATTGATGGACATTTCCTTTTGAAAATATGCCTATTTATAATCACAAATAAAATTCCTGTTGTCTCATGAACAACAGACCATGAGTCTTATGGATTTGCCTCCAAGAGTTAAATAACCTCCTAATTCCACTTGACAGTAAGGATAAAGCTACTGTTCCACTGTGATAGATAATCCTCTGCATGGGGTGGTGGGACTGAAGGAGCAACAAGGAGGCAGGAGAGAGGGGACATCCATCTTGCTAAGCAATTTATGAATTGAACCCTAAATCCTTAATGTACTAGATGGTGAGTCAGTGTGCTAATGCATACTTGATTGAATTTGGTTTAAAATGCTAAGTTAAAATGTGCAGGTGTCTTGAGCAGGTGCACAGTTTTCTGCTAATAAACAGAAGACATTAAACCTGAGGCAAGGCTTATTTTGCTGCATTATAGAAATTTCACAGACCTATAGAAAGTGCATGAAATATTGCTTTAAGGAGGGCTATTCATTCAGTATCTCCTCAAATGCTGTAAATCAAGAAAACAATGTCTTGGTTCAGATTTGTGCTATGAGGTTTTTCCTTCTTAAACATTTAAAATGAAATATAATGATAATTCCCCCTCTATTAGAGTATCATTGTATTTACATAAGTGGGTCTGAAAAATGCTGTACTTGAAACCTCAAAAAATATGTGTATGTATGGAAATCGTATCATGCTGCATTTTTTCTGAAACACTTATGAGCACAGTTGGAGTCCCGGTGTCATAATGAAAAATGGCTGTTAATTTTCAGTTTATGGATGTGAAGAACCAGGAGTTGAGGCTGCACTGGGAATTAGCCTGTGCAAACTGCAGAGATCCATTATTTAGGGTGCGGCAAGATTTGAAGTAGCCTTGCCATTCCAGAAAGAGGACCACCTGGCAGAGGAATGTTTTACTTTGGGAGTGGCAGCTTTCTATGGGAAATAATTCCATATGAGAGATGCATGTGAGGAAATCTGGCATATTTTCTATCTTGCCCCAAACAGGTTTGAATAAGATGTCATTCAATAACTTTCACACAAAATGTTTTAGTTTGGACATCTACCCTTATGGTGTTTATTGAAATATCCCTGCAGGAGCAACAGCAAGTTTCATTATTTACTGTCCATCTTAGAGCTAATTCACTGCTATGTATTAGACACTAGAACTTAAAGAGCAGTACCGTTTATTATTATAGACTAACTTCTTTGGTCCCTATAGTTCATGCCATAATATATCGTATATAAGTAGAACATGAAATAATGTGTTTTATGTGGCCCATGTTAGAAATTAACATATTATGTTTAATACATTTTTTGAAAATTGATTTTATGAGGTGGAGAATTACCTATTCACAATATAGAAGTGATTTTCCTGTTTACTGATAAAAACCACCTCTTTGCTTTGGTGTGTGCCTGTGCGCCTTAACTATATTGGAAAACAGTTGTTCAGTTGTACTCTAATCAAGCTTTATAAGCGAGTTTTCTAATGACGCCTATTTTGTGCTTTAAAGGCTGAAAGAGGGGCACCTGTGTGGCTCAGTCGGTTAGACATCCAGCTTTTGGTTTCAGCTCAGGTCATGATTTCACGGTTCGTGGGTTTGAGCACCGCATCAGGCTCTGCACTGACAGCACAGAGCCTGCTTGGGATGCTCTCCCTCCCTCTTCTCTGCCCCTCCCTTGCTCACACTGTCTCTGTCTCTCTCAAAAATAAATAAATTTTAAAAAAAGAGAGAAAACAAATTTTTGCTCTATTCTTTTTTTATCCCTCTGAAGTAACCCTTAAAGGAAAAGGCAACCCCAAGTTGGTTTGCTAAATCAAGGATATGTCCCACACTTCCCAATGAAACATAAAATGGATGCCAAATTCTAAACTTTGGTACATATTATTAAAATTTCAAATTTTATCACACATTAAAACCATCCCATCTAAACATGGTCATGTTAATAATTTTTCCAGATTTACTGAGATACTATTATAATAAATGTCAATTTAAGGTATGCAATACAGTGATTTTTCATACATGTATATACTGCAAAATGATTCAGTAAAGTCAGCTAACACATAGACTCCCTAATATAACCAGCTCTTTCTTTTTTTGTGGTGATAACATTTAACATCTACTCTCTCTCTTTTTTTAATGTTTATTTATTTTTGACAGAGAGACACAGAGTGTGAATGGGGAAGGGTCAGAGAGAGAGAGAGGGAGAAACAGAATCTGAAGTGGGCTCCAGGCTCTGAGCTGTCAGCATAGAGCCCGACGCGGGGCTCAAACTCATGAACTGAGATATCAGACCTGAGCCGAAGTCGGATGCTTAAACGACTGAGCCACCCAGGCGCCCCTGATAGTTACTCTCTTAACAACTTTCAATTATATAATAAAATATTATAGTTATCATGCTTTACGTTAGATCCCCAGAACTTTATCATATAGCTGGAAGTCTGTACCCTTTGACCAACATCTTCCCATTTCCCCACCTTCCAGACCCTGACAACCACCATTCTAGTCTCTATTTCTATAAGTTCAACTTTTTTAGATTCCGTCCATAGAAGAGAATATACAGTATTTGTCTTTCTCTGTCTGACTTATTTCACTTAACATAATGCCTTCATTCTTTTTCATGTGATTTTCCAGTTTTCCAGCATTATTTATTGAAGAGATTGGCTTTTCTCCATTGGGTATTTTTGACTCCCTTGTCAAATATCAACTGTATATGTGTAGATTTTTTTCCTGGGCTGTCAATTCTGTTCCATTGGTCTATGTGTTTGTTTTTATGCCAACACCATACTGTGTTGATTTCTATAGCTTTTCAATAAAGTTTGAAGTCAGGAATTGTGATGGCTCCCATTTTATTCTTATTTTTCAGGATTGCTTGCTTTGGATATTTGGGGTCTTTTGTGGTTGCATAGAAATTTTAAGATTGTTTTTTTCAGAGGCACCCAGGGGGCTTAGTTGGTTAAGTGTCCAACTCTTGGTTTCAGCTCAGGTCATGATCTCATGGTTCCTGGGATTGAGCTCTACATCAGCATAGAGCCTGCTTGGGATTCTCTCTTTCTCCCTCTCTCTCTCTGCTCCTCCCCCACTCCCTCTCTCTCTCTCTCAAAATAAATAAATTCTAAAAAAAAGATTGTTTTTTCAATTTCTTTGAAACCTGACATTGAAATTTTGATAGGGTTTAATTGTGCCTATAGATGGCCTTGGGTAGTATGGGCATTTAAACAATATTAATTTGTCTAATCCATAAACATAAGGTATCTTTCAATTTATTTGTGTGTTCCTCAACTTCTTTTATCAATGTCTTATAACTTTCAGTGTATAGATCTTTAACCCCCCTTTGTTAAATTTATTCCTAAGTAATTTTATTATTTTTTATGTAATTTTAAATAGAATTATTTTTTATTTCTCTTTCTGACATGTCATTCTTAGTGTATAGAAATGTAATAGGTTTTTGTATTTTGATTTTGTATCCTGTAAGTTCATTGAATTTGTTGATTAATTCAAATAGTTTTTTAATGGAGTTTTAGGATTTTCTGTATGTAAAATTGTATCACTTATAGAGACAATCGTACTTCTTTTTTTCATTTGGATGCCTTCTATTTTTTTTTCTTGGCCTAATTGGTCTGGCTAGGACTTCCAGTACTATGTTGAATAGGAGTGGTGAGAATACATACTCTTGTCTTGTTCTGAATCTTAAAGAGGAAAAGCTTTAAAGCTTTCACCATTGAGTATGATGTTAGCTGTGAGTTTGACTTATATGGACTTTATTGTATCAAGGTACATTCCTTTCTATACCCAAGTTGAGAGTTTTTATCACTAATGGATATTAAATTTTGTCAAATGCTTTTCTTGCATTTATTGAGATAATCATAACATTTTAATGTGCATTAATCTCTGCATCCCAGATATTAATCCCATTGAGTATTATGTATGATTCTTTTAGTATGCTTTATTTTTAAACGTTTATTTATTGAGACAGAGAGAGACAGAGCATGAATGGGGGAGAGTCAGAGAGAGAGGGAGACACAGAATCTGAAACAGGCTCCGGGTTTTGAGCTGTCAGCACAGAACCCGACACGGGGCTCGAACTCACGGACTGCGAGATCAAGACCTGAGCCGAAGTCTGATGCTTAACCAACTGAGCCACCCAGGCGCCCCTAGTATGCTTTTGAATTCTGTTTTGTGCTGCTGAATACTAATTTGGGGGGGAAATTTTACATCAGTATTCATCAGGAATATTGACCTATAATTTTCTTCTTTGTAGTGTCTTTATCTGACATTAGTATCAGAGTAAATCTGGTCTTGTAAAATAAGTTTGGGAGTATACCCCCTTCACCAATTTTTTGGAGAGTTTGAGAAAGCTTGTAATTTATTCTTTAAATGTTTGCTAGAATTCACTAGTAAAACCATATGGTCCTGAGACTTCATTAGGAGATTTTTGATTTTTGATTTTTGATTCAGTCTCCTTTTCATTATTGGTCTGTTCAAATTTTCTATTTCTGGTGGGTTGTTGTTTTTTTCTTCTAGGATATCTAATTTTTTGGCATATAATTATTCATAGTGGTTCTTATTTTTCCTCCTGTTATTGATTTCTAGTTTTATATTATTGTGGTTGGTTGGGAAAGATACTTGTCATGATTTTAATCTTCTCACATTTGCTAATACTAATTTTGCAACATAACATATGATCTATCCTAGAGAATGTTACATATTATAGTATTGGAATATTCTGAATTTTGACCTTATACTTAACTTTAGCAGTACGGTTTACATTTTCATGTTATTACCTATTGTCCTTTTATTTCTGCTTGATGAACTCCTTTTAACATTTCTTGTAAGGCAGGTCTAGTGGTGTTGAACTCCCTCCACTTTTATTTGCTTGTGAATGTCTTTATCTGTCCTTCATATTTGAAAGACAGATTTGATAGATAAAGTATTCTTAGTTGGCTTATTTTTCTCTTTCAGCATGTTGAGTATATAATTGTACTGTCTCCTGGTCTACAAAGTTTCTGAGAAGTCCTCTCATGGCCTTATTCATGTTATTATATGTAAAGATTCTTTTTTTTCTCTTGAAATTCTTTCTTTGTCTTTGATCTTTGGTCTTTATCTTTTTTTAAAGTTTATTTATTTATTGTGAGGGGGGAGGGGCAGAGAGAGAGGGAGAGAGAGAGAACACAGAGCCTCATGCAGGGCTTGATCTCACAACTCTGAGATCATGACTGAAGCCAAAATCAAAAGTGAGTGCTCAGCTTACTGAGTCTCCCAGGGCCCCAACAGTTCTATTTTAATATGTCTTGGAAAAGATTGTTTTGGGTCAAAATTCTGGGATGGCTTCTTACCTTAATGAACCTGAGAGTCCAAATCTCTCCCCAGACTTGGGAACTTCTCAGGCATTAGTTCATTAAATAAGCTTTCTGCTCCTTTCTCCCTTTCTTCTTCTAGGACTCTGATAACACACAGATTGTTTCTCCTAATGGTATCCCATCCTTCACATATGTGTCTTCACTTGTTTTCATTCTTTTTCCTTTTCATTCCTCTGAATGCATGATTTCAAGTGACCTGTCTTCTAGTTCACTAATTTTTTCCTTTGCTGAATCGAATATTCTCTTGATGTTCTCTATTGAATTCTTCAATTCAGTTGTTGTATTCTTCAACCCTAGAGTTTACATTTGGTTTTCTTTTTAAATGGTTTCTATTTCTTTAACTTTTCATTTCGCTCATGCATTGTTTTCTTAACTACATTTAGTTGTCTGTGTTTTCTTATAGTTCATTGAATTTCTTTAAGAAGATCATTCTGAATTCTTTGTTAGTTCATGGATCTTCATTCTGTTAGGTCAGTCATTGATTCTCAATTCTTTGTTAGTTCATGGATCTCCATTCTGTTAAGTCAGTCATTGAAATTTTATTCGCTTCTTTGGTGGTGTCATGTTTCCTTCATCATTTGTGATTATTAAGATCATGTGTTTGTGTATTCATGTTTGAGAAAGTAGGTACCTCTACCAGTCTTTACAGACTTGACTTTGGCAGGCAAAGCCCTTCACCAGTTAGCTTGTCTAGAGATTCTGGGTGGGATGTCTGGTGTTATCCAAAGGCAGATTTTCTGCTGGAACCCTTGAGCAGGGCATGTCCATTGCCCGAGTCAGGTGGGCACGCCTGGATACACAGGGACCAGCCTGGTGTCTGCATCTTTGGGAATGGGCCAGAGCCTGGGTTCACTGAGGTGGCCTGGTGCTTGAGTCTGTAGAGATGGGCTGTGGACTGGGGTCTATGTGGGTAGACCTGGATCCTGGGTCCATAAGGATCAATAAGACACCAGGGACCACTGTAGTGGGCCTGGAATTTTGGCCTTTAAGGGCCAATATGATATTGGGAAGAGCCAGGACATTGTTTTGTGGGATCTGGCCTGGAGGCTGGAGCAATGGGGGTCAGACTGAAGCTAGGGCAAACCTAAAGCTTAGGACATGGGAGTCATACTGGACCCTGATCAGCTGGCCTGGAGATTGGCTCTCTGAGGGCTGGTCTGGCACTGTGGAAATTCAGGAGGTTGGGTCTGTGGGAGACAACCTTGATGCTGGTGCTACAGGGGCTAGTTTGATGCTGGGATGAGTCCAATGGAGCCAGTTTGGAATCTAGGTCCATATGGGCTGGGAGCCTGGATTTGCTGAAGCCTGTAGGAAGTCTGATGTTACAGGAACCACTTGATCCCAGGTAGCCCAGTTTGTGGGAGAAGGAGAGTGAAGCAAGTACCCAATGTCACCATAGACCCCAGTACTGGCCTGCTTTAGCACCAGGCCCACTCTCTCCATGCTGGGTTCCCTGTACTTATGGGAGGGTGATGGAGGTACTATGAATCCATCTTCCCTACCCTCCTCCACGTGTCTTTCCTTATTTCTGTGTTGCACCCAGGTTCTGTAATCCCTGACCTGGAATTCTTACCTCTGAAGGTATTTTCATGCTTGGACAATTGTTCAAATTGATGCTTCTAGGAAGGGATAGGCTCTAGAAATTCTTGTACCATCATTGTGCTGATAACAATTGCCATAGTAATATTGCTCATAGGAAAGAGTAAAAACTGCTTTCTTCTTTACACCTGTGAACACTCTTACTGAAACCCAGAAAAGCTCTTGTCCTCAACCTGCACAGGGGCTTCTTTATCTTTCTGCACTGGATTACTTCCATGTAGGAACTTTGTATGCATATTGATTGGATCAGGAAGTCTAATTATTAGTACAAGTACTTGACACATAAGTGGATATTTGGGATTCCTCAGAAAGATAATTTTTAATTGTAATAAGAATCACATTGTCTTTTAAAAGTTTTTTTTAATGTTTATTATTTTTGAGAGAGAGACAGAGAGCAAGCAGGGGAGGGACAGAGAGAGAGAGGGAGACACAGAATCAGAAGCAGGCTCCAGGCTCTGAGCTGCCAGTACAGAGCTGGACACAGGGCTGGAACTCACAGACAGAAAGATCATGACCTGAGCTGAAGTCGGCCACTTAACTGACTGAGCCTCCCAGGCTTCCCAAGAATCACATTGTCTTAATTTATAAACATCAAGATTTTCAGGTAAAAAGGGGAATTAGACTTAGAAACCAAACTTACTGTTTTTGGGTTGTTAAAAATTATACATGGTCTTTGCAATTTTATTTTTCAATCAATTATGCCAAAATAGAATTTTTACAATTTTCTCCCCAAATTTCTGAATAGCTTTTTCTCACTGCATGAATGTAAACTTAACTAGGAATAGCTGATTGCCAAATCCCTGTCTTATCCTTAAGCCTGGGGCATTATTTGGGGAAATCATTGGGGCTCTATGTGACCATCTTGTGTCTGGCAGTGGGGAGTTCGGGGGCAAGCTATTTCTTTCACCTACCGTGGTTTCTCATGGTACATCTTAGAACTATTGTTCTCCCGGTTCTCTAGGGATGTAGGAAGGGAGAGACCAATATCTTGATCTTGATAGATTTGGAATTTGTTAAGTATATGAGAAGGTGCTAAGGGTAGAACTTTGTGCATGTTTTGATTTTTTTTTTTCTTAGTTTCTTTGGTGCTTTCATTCATTTTAGTGATTTAAAGTAGGATTCACTTAGAGTAATTTTGTACTACGTGAGTTACTGCCCTGTCAAAAGTCTGCTCCATCCTACCTCTGTTTATTTCTTCCCAATAGAAAAACATCCAGTAAGCTAGTAGCTTTTTGTGCTTACTTTTCACTTTGGGCTTTTAGGAACTAAACTTGCTATAAGATGTGTAACTCAAAGGTCTTTGTTCATCAGTTTTTCATCTGTCTGTTGATAGTCCTATAACAGGTCATCCAGAATTACCCAGGTTCAGAATCACTTGAAGATGCTTAAATGCAATATTTGACCAGTTACCATTTGGGAAATATGGCACCATTTTTTTTTCAAACTTTAGTTTACAGTGAAGTTCAGTATCCAAAACCAGAATTAGGGGTCTTCACTAAGGAATCAGCTGTGCATAAAACTCTTCAGAATTTACACTGCATATGTAACCTCACCTTCAAACATGGTCATTCTCAGATGCACATAAGTTTAGATCACCCTTACGTACCTTAGTAGTATACTAATGCAGTAGTTTCTAAACTTCAGCGTGCATCAGAATCACCTGGAGCACTTGTTAAATACAGATTGCAGGGCCCCCACCTAAGAGTTTCTGTTTCAACAGATATGAAGTGATGAGCTGGTATTTGTAACGAGTTTCCAGGTGATGCTGATGCTGTTTCCAGTTAGGGACTGCACTTTGAGAACCACCCTTGAGCCCGACTCCAATAGAAAACCTGAAAGTGATTTGAAGGGTTAATGCAACAATCAAGGTGTTTCCTCTGTGAAGAATTCCTTGATTATTCCAAGAAAAGATTCAGTCTTCTCTCCCATTAGTTCCAGAGCCAGAACTTATACAAGGCTTTGCAAATTTTTCTTTGCTTGTCTATTTCCCTAACTTATATTCCTTGAGGACAAGAACTATTTTTTTGTTCACCATAATATTCTCAAAATACATTGAATTTCAACAGAGCATAATGTGTAACAAGTTTATTGGTATATTAAAGGAATATAAAATAAGGGCAGATTTTTCTCTTACACTTTGCTTATACAACATTTCACCATTTGGTATTGTCATTTGAATGTTAGAATGATCTTAGAAAGTATGATATGGAGCCAGAAAAGTAGAAGGAAAAATGCTAAATCCAATCTGATGTCACTTAATATCTTAAAAGAGCCAAAGAAATTTAAGAAAAAATGCAGTATGAATGAAGTTAGCTAATTTCAGGGTGGATTGCCAGTGTCTTTAAATGAAAAGAATTTAGCAAAGTGCAACTTTACCACAGACCCAAAGCCAGAGACGACTTTATTTGCAGCTCAGTCTATCCTTCCTGATCTTGAGGATCATGTCCTTAGATGTCTCATCCCCAGCTCTCATATTGGCCGCATTCTCTGGTTGAAAAACAACTCAACTGAAAAGGCAACTTTAAGAATTTGTCTGGAAAGGGAACTCCACAAATTATTTGGAATGACACAATTGGTTTCCTGAGTGGACATTTTTTAACCCCGAAGAAAATGGAGAATCAAATGGAGACTCAATGAACCAAATCAAGCTCATAAACTCAATATTTTGTGATAAGGAATGATCTATATATTTTTGATAACTTAAGAACTTGTAATAAGAGAATTTAGCCTAGTGTATTTTCTAACAGATTTAAATTTAAACGTGATTGAGTGATGGACTTTGTTGCTGTTTTTATTTGAAAGTTATGAGAATCAATGCATTAAAGAGTACTGCAACATTTAAGATAACTTCAGACTCGCCATATCCATAAATTTAATGTATTAGTTCTGCACTCATTATTTAACTACTCAGGAAGATTTTATTTGTTAATCAAAAAATATGAAATACTTAACAAGGAAATTTAAAAATTGAATTTATTAAGGCAGCTCAAAATGCCTAAGTTAGGTGAATTACTCAAGTTAAAAAGCCCTCTTAAAACTGATTGTTAATATACAATAACATGATATGGTTTACATCCTATGTAAAACTTCACTTTGGAAAATGGTCATTTTTCATAATTTGAGATCAGCCTTAACTATCTTAGTGTTAATTCCAATGCAGCAGTTCTTAAAGTAGGTTTATGAGCTCATACCTTTAATTAATTAATTTAATATTAATTTTCAAAGCTGAAGTAATTAGTGAAAAATGTTTTTGTTGTAAAAGTCCCCTGTTAGGAACAGCAAACAACATGCAGTACAGGTGTTAGGAGTGCCTCTAATATAGGAATTGGCTGAGTCCATTGAAGAAAGGTTTGGGAACATATATAACTTTTGGACAGCGAATGACCGATCTAGAGAAAAGTCAGAGTCTAATTGTAATGAGGCAATATTTCCTCAAGACACACAAGCATCAAATTCACTTTGATCCTTGCTGACTAGAAGCTGGACTAAATTATATCTGTTATAGAGAATTGGATAACTTTTCCCACATCTCTGCCATTTTTTAATGTTTATTTTATTTTGAGAGAGAGAGAGAGAGAGAGAGAGAGAGAGAGAGAGAGAGAGCAAGCAGGGGAGAAGCATAGAGAGGGAGACAGAGAATCCCAAGAAAGCTGTATGTGCAGTCAGTGCAGAGCTGGACGTGGGGCTCGAACCCACAAACCGTGAGATTATGACCTGAGCCAAAATCGAGTCAGACACTTAACCAACAGAGCCATCCAGGCACCCCTCTGCCATTTCTTTAACTCTTTGCTTAAATGTTTCTTTTCTTTTTTTAAATAATGCACTCACTGAAGAGGAAGTCACAGAACATGTACTCATTCTTTAAAAGACAGTTATAATTTTATAGCAAACTTTCAAGTACATGCTAAGTGTCTACCTCATGAAATCTAGACCAATTTGCCTCAGATTTAGGATCTTTCATAATCCATCTCAACCACATATATGCTGTCTTGATTCTCTCCACCAAATATCACCAAGATACTCATGTGAACTTTCTAACTTTTCCGAGGACACATTTATTCCTTCATCTGTGTTTTTGCTTCTGTTGCTCTTCTGTCTTAGAATTCCCTGACATATTAGGTATGTGTATTGTAATTTCTCTGAGTTCCCATGTCCTATGTGGAATCTTCCCTGATTCCCAGGCTCTTACTGAATTCCTCCTTCTTTGTGACATTCTGGAACATTTATCTCTATGTCATACAGGTTAACACTAACGTGCATTTTGTAAATATTGTAACACCACTCTATAGGCTGCAGTGGTTTAATATTTACCAAAGATGTTTACTAATCCCTGTAATACCTTTTTACCTCCACCCCAAACAACACACACACATACACCCACCCACCCCCACACACACACACACACATACACACACACACACACTCTCTTGTAAGCTTGACCTTGGACCCCAGCACCATAGAGAAGTGAGGCACAGACAAATGCAACGGAAGACAAATGAAGTTAATTGTCATCTTTCTAAGACACGAAGCCCAAATTATTGTATAAGTCGTGGGTTTGGATAATAAAGAATTGTCATAACCAGTTTTATTTTTACTCTGGCATAGGAAAAAACAAAATAAAACTAAACTCTAATTCTCCCTAGTCTAGGAGAGGAGGGGAGAAAGAGAAAAGAGATAAAAAGAAAAGGCTAGGAAGTGTGAAAAAGCTTAAAGACCGTATCTGGCGTTTCAGTGCCATGACCAAGGGATGGAGTGTGGGTACCAGTGAGTGGAGGCTTGCAGAGGGCAGCTGTGTCACCAGAATCCAGGGGTAAGGAATAGCCATCTCTGAGGATCACACCAAACTATGATCTCCTTGTTCTCCACTCCACAATGCTGAGTGGGGGAAAAAAAAAAAGCTGAATATTGTAAAGTAATCTTAAAGAGAAGAGTTGTAAAGTATCACAAAGTTAAAAAAAAAATTATAAAGAGATTCTGACATTTCTGGAAGGAGGATTTATATAAGCGGAAAAATCCTTAAGTGGCTTAAATAAGAAAATCTAGAATTGACTACAATAAATTTTCAGGATGAAGAAAAGACAAATTAGATTGAGTTACAGGAAGAACACAGATTATATACTGCTGTGCTCCTGAGATAGCGGATTGAAAATCAATGTTCTCTCAGTAATAATATCTTGAGTAGCTCAATGTATAATGGCAAATGCCCTACTAATGTTGCTCACCAAGAAGTGCCCAGATCATTTTGAGAGTTTCCTAGGGTTGGATTACACATTTGCTGGGGGTGCAGTCTCTCTCCTTCTTCCCCTCCAACTATCTCATCAGGTAGCTCTCTGCAATTAATAATGTTTGTGGTGAGCATAATTGTTTTACTGGTGATAGCTGTGGAGAGAAGACTATCTTTTTGGTACCAGATCCAATTAGGCATGTCTCTAAATCGCCCATAGCACTACTGATTTAACAGGACTTTACTGACATTTGAAAGTGGTAGAAATAAAAAATGGAGTTCACGGCATCGTAGGTCTTTGGCTTCGTTGTCTTGTCATTCTCTTGTCTCTGCCATCCTCTGTTGACCATAAAATGGCTTCTCCCTTGTCACAAGATGGCTACTAGAAGATATCAGAGGTATGTGCTTTCTGGTTCACGTCCAAGGAGAGAGATACCTTCTCTTTCTCTAATCACCAAACAGGAGTCCTCTACTTCTCTCAGATTAGAGCAATTCAGATCATATGCCCTTCCCTGAACCAAACCCTGTAACAAGGAGAATACTGTGCCTGACTGGTTTCGGCCTGACTTACAAGCTCATTCCTGAATCAGTAACTTTTAGAAAGTAGGGAGGCTACCCTAATAGCTCAGGCCAATCAAGATTCACACAGAGAGCTGAAGGAGGATCATTTCCTTGATAAGGCTGCTGTATGTGGAGATGGCATGAAATGGAAGGCAACAACAATTGCCCCCACACTTGTCATGGAATCTTACAGTGGGCTGTGCCACTGACTGGCTCCCTGCCACCCCAGACCAGTCTCCACACAACAGAGGCAGTCAGTTCACGCTGTCACCACCAAACCCATAGCAGATTATTCTATGTATGGAGTTCAGGCTAAGCTGTACTGCTGACTACCTGTCTCAGAGACCAAAAAGATTTTTTTTAATCTCATTATCAGGTCAAGTTTTCCAAATTCTCCCGTTAATTTACATGTGTTATTGGAGATATCTATTTCTTTTGGAGGACATTTTACACTCTCTGACAGATTGGCCTTACTGTGCAGAATATATATAAGCACAGAAAATAATGCTGAGTTATTAAATTGTGGTCATTTATTATTTGTAATAAGATTGAAAAAGTATGAAGCAGTCACACACTTATCTAGTTGTTTCATTTGTATCCAATTAGATTTTTAGTCTTCTTAAAAGCTAAGTCTTCATTTTACAGGTTTTTTTTTTTAAGTTTAGCACGACTTTAGCAATTCATGAGGTTCAACCCGATATATCTCTTTGTACAAAGCAATAAACATTTGCAAAACGTCAAGAGCTCTGGAAGGCAGAAACTAAGTGAAACTCACCTTTGTATTTACAGGGCCCAGCACAACATTTGGATCAGAATGGAACATTCAGTTAACATTTCTTTGAATAAACAAATGAATGCATAAATGAGTGAATGGCAAAGAGAATTATTGATAACCTATTTGAAAAGCACAATAGGGGTGCCTAGGTGGCTCAGTCTGTTAAGCGTCTGACTTCAGCTCATGTCAATGATTTCATGGTTCGGAGGTTTGAGCCCCACAATGGGCTTAATGCTGACAGCTCAGAGCCTGGAGCCTGTTTCAGATTCTGGGTCTCCCTCCCTCTCTCTCTGCACCTCCCCCACTTATGCTCTGTCTCTCTCTCAAAAATAAAACAAACATTAAAAAATAAAAAAATAAAAAGCACAATAAATTGATGTATTCAATATGTTAAGTAGAGCATGCAGATTTCCCAAGGATCATGAGAGGTGGCCTCATTCCTGCCAGCGAGGTATTGTGAAATAAACCATAGTTTAAGAAATGCTTCATTAAATCTGCTGCCCAAGAAACTTCTTAAGGTGGTTTTTGGTAGGTGTTTATATAATATAATATAATATAATATAATATAATATAACATAACATAATATAATATATATTAACTAGTTGACTCTGGCACATTAAACACAAATTTGTCTTTGGAAATATATATTTTTTATATTCAAAAATCACAAAGTGTTCCTTTTTTTTTTCAAAAAAAATTTTTTTAACGTTTATTCATTTTTGAGAGACAGAGTGCAAGCCGGGGAGGGGCAGACCCAGAATCCGAAGCAGGCTCTAGGCTCTGAGCTGTCAGCACAGATCCCCACCTGGGGCTTGAACCATGAACCATGAGAACATGACCTAAGCTGAGGTCAGATGCTTAACCGACTGAACCACCCAGGCACCCCTTTTCTTTGAATGAATTATATGCATCTGAATCGATTCAATCATTTTATGACGAGGGGTTACAATTTATGTCACCCGGGAGGCCCAATCATTGTCTTCTCCCTTCCTACCTTTTTACCCCCTCTTAATTACTTAATTCTTGTTTCCAAGAAACAGTTGTCTTTTTTTTAAAATTAGAAATTAGAACCTGCATTCTGCCAAACTAAAAGTTTTTTGTGGCTCTTGCTTTTCTTTTATGCATATGTCCACTTCTAAATGAAAACACCAATCCAAAATTATATAATAGCTTAAAAGTTATTTCTTTGTGGACCAAACCAGTCACATGAAATGAACCATCTAATCTGTAGAATAGTGAACTATTAAACATATCCATGTGGGTAATTATTAGTAAAGAATGTATTATTCAAAAATTAAAAATAAAAATATCATGTTTGCACTTATAAAATGATTTGAAATTTATAAAACCTTATACATATTCATTTCCTTCAAATCTTGCAATAAACCTCTTAAGTAAAGTAGATAGTATTGTCTAACTTATTAGAGGACACAACTCTAACTCATGTAACCTGCCATGACCCTGTTAATTCTTCGGGAACACTTGTTACTCTTAGTATTTTCAGGGTCTAGAACATTGTCTGGCATAGAATAAATGAGCAACTAATAAATATTTTCCAGAAATGAATTGTTGGATATCACATAGCTAGAATCAGAAGTTAAAGCCAAACCTACTCTTTCATGTATATTCTATTACACAACAGACTATCATTTTTGCCGTTTTTAACTTTAAGAGAAGTACATATCTAAAAAATGTTAATAAGGTTACCAATACTCTAGCTCATTCACCATTTGAGCAGAGAGCTGAAATTTTTTTTTAAATTTTTTTTCCAACGTTTATTTATTTTTGGGACAGAGAGAGACAGACCATGAACGGGGGAGGGGCAGAGAGAGAAGGAGACACAGAATCGGAAACAGGCTCCAGGCTCTGAGCCATCAGCCCAGAGCCCGACGCGGGGCTCGAACTCACGGACCGCGAGATCGTGACCTGGCTGAAGTCGGACGCTTAACCGACTGCGCCACCCAGGCGCCCCGAGAGTTGAAATTTTAATACAGGATAAATTGAATTCAGTTCAAATCCAGTGTCGAGCATCTTCTATATAACAGCAATATACTAAGGGCTGAAAAGACAAAGATGAGTGAAAGGTCTCTGTCCCCAAGATAATTATAAACCAATAAATGAGGGGAAAATGTACTTTAGTTGTTTAGTACTGTAGTCAAAGTGTGTTGAGGGATCTAAATCAAAAGTACAGTAGGCGGAACCACACTAAGAGTGTGAAATGAGTGACAATAGTGTAGTTATCAGTGTGCACAAAATAACGCTACAATAATAAAAGCACCAAACTCTCACTAGTTTAAATTTAATTTCTTGCTTATACTACATGACAAACACAGCAGTTCTGAATTCTTCACATTGGTTTTCGCTCCAGGATCCAAACTGATGGATCAGCCACCATCTTGAACATTAGTCATTGCCTAGGCAGAAAGAGGGAGAGAGTTCTGGAAAGTCTCACATCAGCCATTAAATGCCATTTCTGCTCATGAATCACTGGTCGGAAATAGTGATGTGGGCACGCCCATGGATGGAAGGGCCAGAAAGTACAATCCTGTCTGGTGCATGGAAAGCAGAGAACTCTTTAGCTAACCATGCTAATGACTACTACAAAGACTAAAATAGGAATCAATACATTCTAAGTATTTAATGTAGTGAAGCACAGGTTCTAATCTTGCATATGGATCAATTAGTTAAATTAGAGATACTTCTACAGTATGCCCGTTACTTGAGCCTTTCAAATTATACCTTCTCGCTTATAGTATATTAAAAATAAAAGAAATTCACAAGCTCTAAATGCATATAGATGCCCACATATGGGAATTGAAGAAACTAGGGATCATTAATGAGTCAGTTCCCCTGCCAGAACCAGTGTTTACAGTTCTCTTAGCTGAAAGTCCTTTTTACCCAATGCACTAAAGGACTCCAGTTATTTTTCTGTTCCAAGACAGCAATAAATAGTGTGACCCAGTTATTATTTAGAGCTGCCAGTTCTTACAGCCTGAAAGTTACAGTCAGTAATCAGGGAGTCTCCAAGGAAATAAGTATCCAAAGTTTGGAGGGCAATACCCTAACTCCGGTAGCAGTAATAGAACTTATGCACGAGGTAGGGCTACAACGATGGCACAGAGCACCGAGCACATGATCTTCATGATGCTGTTGGGAGGGAAACACTGGATGCGTTTTTGTTGATAATGATCAGAGGGAGAGGAGCCTATGGAGTTTGTATATGACTCAGGCTTCCCAAACTGTAGGATCTGTATTCCAACTAATAGTAAATGTCAGATATTTTTGTTAAATGGCATTACTGTCCAACACACCATGACTCTAACTGTGGTTGAAATTTCTTTGTTTTATTTTTCAAAAGCTGATAAATCACCTGGTTGTTGAAAACGTTCTGGACTGCTAAAGAAATAAAAAGTGAATCTAAAACCAGAAACAGAAATTCATTCATAATAGATTTATTTATTATGAAGGTGATTAGATGTATGTAAGTAAAAAAAAAAAAGATTCTGGTGATTTTTTTTTCTTTCACCTGAAAATCTACTCTTCTAGACAACCAAGGAGATGCCTTTAAGAGAGGCACTTATCCAAAAAAAAATGTTACTTAAGATTAACCATCACTCTAGCTCATTCACCATTTCATCAGTCTGCTTCTTGCACTGATAATGTTTCTAGACTTTAAATCCTACCATTTATTCCCAAAAGAAAAAGAAAGACAAGGCCACTGGACTCTGCAGGGTGCATGGACCCTGATTGCTTATTTTAATTCACTGTAATACAAAAATGTGCAGGATTCTGACAGCTCTAAAACTCTGCAGTCTCCAGCGTGTTGATTTTGCTACTCTATATATTTAATTTTCTTTTAAAAACGTATCGTATTTCTCTGAGCATTCATTTGCTTTTCAAATTATGGCTGCCTAGCTAAGGCTTGTGTACCAGGTGCCATGTAAAAGCATGTTAAAAGTAGATAAAAGCAATTTACCCTGCCCTCTAATTAGAGATGTCTCATCTTTACCACTGACAATAGCAATATGCAGCTGTGGCAGTGGAGAGATAATAGAAGCTGGAGCAGGGAGAAATTAAAGATATGCTGTCTGATGCAGAGTGTCACCTCTCCATTGCTCAGCTTGGGTGGGCTTCAGACTGAATAGCGATTTTTAGTATTTCTTCTTCCCTGACTGTTCATTTATTTCACATTAATAACTGAGCTTTAAAGAGGGGGGATGTTGGGGTAAGAGCAACAAGCTATAGGAGGAAAGACTGTGACTTTCTTAACGACTCACTATTGGACTACATTTTGCCTCGTTCTGTAGCTCACTTGTCATTTAACACCTGTTGGATATACATCACTGTACTTGATGTGATCAGGTTTAAAAAGCATGGAGAGGACATACACCTTGTCCCTATGGAGTTTGAAATCTAGGAGGATTGTTCTTTGTAAAGATTACATCTGGCATGTTGTAATCATTTGCCATGTGCAGAGGAAAAATTAAAGATAGAAAGTGGTCATCTTGGAGCACAAGTGTTCACCATAGGCAGTTTGGAATAAGTAAACATTGAAAAAATGCTTAGTGACATGATCAGCCTGAGTGAGGGACATGGACGGAAGAGTCACTACAGAGAAAATATGATTAGAGGTGGTAAACAGCAGATATGTGTAAGAACTGTTGAGACCAGTTTTTCTGCTGAAGGGGAAGGACCATTGACAAAGGACCTTAAAGTGCATAAGACAGACCAAAACGGCAAAATGGCAATGGAAATTTAGTCTCAGATCACATAAACTGATGTGATTAAAACTGCATTTGAGAGGGGAGCCCGAGTGGCTCAGTTGGGTGAAGCATCCAACTCTTGATTTTGTCTCAGGCCATGATCTCACGGTTTGTTCTCTCTCTCTCTCTCTCTCTCTCTCTCTCTCTCTCTATATATATATATATATATATATGTGTGTGTGTGTGTGTGTGTGTGTGTGTGTGTGTGTGTGTGTATGTCTCAAAAGAACTAAATTACCTTTAAAAAATAAATAAAATCTCATTTGAGGAAAAAATATACAGGTATGCGCTGGTTGTAATGTAGTAAGAAGATCCTGGAAGTAAGTATGCATAAGGAAAAATTTAAGTAGCAATATTTTGAATGGAGATAAGTATGAGAAATGATGCTACAAATGAGAAGATATAAAGACTAAAGGGTGTAGTAATTAGGTATGAGCTAGTGTGGCTGTTGTAGAAATGGAGAGGAAGTTAAAGCTTATGTTTAACACGATAGGTAGTTAAAGGAACAGCCCATGGACTTGATCAATTGATAGAATAAAGCCATTGAGAATAAATTTAGCAGACAAGAATAATGACAATAAAGAAAGAAATACGAAATATAGATTTGTGTGAGAAAATAATGAGTTTGGTGTTTGATACTTCAAATTGAATCTATAGGGAGTTGAAATACAAGATTGAAAAGATGGTGAGACTGGAATTATAGATCTTGGAATTGCTTGTTTAGAAGTGGTAGTTGGACTAAAACATATGGATGAGTTATTTATGAGTAAGAATAGAAGTGGAAGAATGTTAGAGAAAGCAGGAGGAAAAATGAGGGATGGTAAAATGTAAAAAATTGAAATCAAGTAGGGGATAACTACTAGTGCCAAATGCTAGAGAACCGACAGTGGTGAGGAACTAGAAAATGAAAAGAATGTTCATGGAGAGGAAAAAGGAAAAGGATTTTCCCAGAAGAAGAGAATTAGTGAATCCCTTCAGCAGAGTGGCGGCAACGGAGACCAAGCCGAAAGGACTAAAGAAGGACAAAGTGGTGGGGCGCCTGGGAGGCTCAGTTGGTTAAGCGTCCGACTTCGGCTCAGGTCACGACCTCATGGTTTGTGGGTTCGAGCCCCGCGTTGGGTTCTGTGCTGACAGCTCAGAGCCTGAGCCTGCTTCCAGGTCTGTGTCTCCCTCTCTCTCTGCCCCTCCCCCACTCATGCTCTGTCTCTCTCTCTCAGAAAATAAATAAACATTAAAAAAAATTTTATAAGAAGGACAAAGTGGTGAAGAGAAGTGCCAGCAGAATGCTCAGTCATTAAGTGCAAGGAGAGAACAGACTGATAGCAATAGCGAGTGTTAGCATCACCATGTTTGTAACTTAAGTAAAGCTTAGGGAAATCAGAACATTTACATTTTTTTTAGCAGGAATTAACTATAGAAGGATGAACTGCTAGAGGGTAGAATAAAAATAAGATGAAAGTGAAATATATATGCGTACACAGTTCATTTATATGCATGCATAACCTTGGGTAACTCACATCTAATCAGAGGAGAAAGACCTGTGAGTTCAAAGATGGCATCAGAATTATCCTGGAAAAGATAACTTTATTTTGTTTCTCAAAATAACATACGAATCTGTTCTGGTTCTGCAATGATATCCCTCAGAACATTACTAGAATGCAGTAAGAGTTATACAAAAAGAGGTTGTTTGCTCTACATAATATTCACTTACAGAGGTAGCCAAGAGTAAGAGAGGAAAGGGTCTGGAAATGGCAAGAGGCTGGACTCTGGGGGTGGGTTTGAGGATGTACCAGGGGGTGTGATTGTTGAAGATACAAAAGAAGAGTTGGCAAGTGGGATACTCCCATTGATGAAAATGGCAGTGGGCATGTCTCATATTTACCAGGAAAGTGTTCAAAATGTACGCAACCCTTAGATGACATTCAAATTTTCTTAACATACAGGCTCACAACTCTCTCTCTCTCTGTAGTGTGTTAAAGTAATCACAGAAACGGGCTTTGTTTTATAACTGGGTGACACAGGGGAAAGAGACCAGAATAGTTGAAAGCTATAAGATGTGAAGACGGTTAAAGATTTAGAAGAAATGCAGAACAGTGGTGTCTAGGAACAATGTAAGTCTGACCAAGCCCCACACTGCTAATCCCCAGAGATACTGTGAGTAGGATTTTGAGACAAATTTGTACTTAATTCTTGAAGGACAAGGCAACTCAAAATAATGGATGCCTTGTATCAGCCAGGAGCTAATATTTGGGACATACAGAGAGCATGGGTACATAGAAAATAAATTTTCAATGACAATAATGATATATACTATTTGTTGAATATTTATTGCTATGTTTATATCATAGTGCTAAAAGGTTGACTTTCAGAATTAACATCAGAACTTATACATTTTTTTAAAAGGTTATTTATTTATTTTGAGAGAGAGTGCATGCACGTGTGCATGTGAGCAGGTGAGGGACAGAGAGAGAGGGAGAGAGAGAATCGCAAGCAGGCTCTGCACTGTCAGTACAGAGCCCGAGCTCGACACAGGGCTCCCTCACAGGAAGTGGGAGATCATGACCTGAGCTGACATCAAGAGTCAGATGCTTACTCAACTGAGCCACCCAGGTTCCCCTGATCTTATACATTTAAAATCATGTGCTAGATATGTCTTTCCTAGAAAAATGCACGTCTGGAACAAAATATTGATTTTTCCAGGCTCTTATGATCGTATATAAAGACAAATTAGTTACTGGAAGTTCACTACTAAATTCATTAGAGAGGTATTTTGATTGGATTAATTTTGCATTAACAGTCAATGAGAAGTTATAACTGTTCCTTATAGTGAGACAAAAATATGCATCCGTCTTTGACAGGAAATAAGTCAAAATCCAAATGATTAAAAATGTATACATATAAAGTATATGCTTGTATATGCAGATTTAACTAATAGGATACATCCAGAGTAGGCATCGCCCAAGAGCGAGGAATTTTCACCTGATAGAATTAGCAAGATTAGCTGTGTTGAACTTTAATTTGAAAGTCATTTTTGTCTACCTCTAAGGATAGGAATATCTGTTTTGGCTTCCATTTAGAATTTGGCTCACTGTTAGGGATGTGGACCTGTTTGGCAGTGGCCAGATATAAACTCACTGGGTTTCTAGGGCTTGGTTATACGCACTAAAACTAACACGTACTATATAATCACATTTTATTGTAACTTCTCAAAAGTGAGAGAACATATTTTTTTTTCTCATCCTTAAATCTTCATTTGGACTACTCTGTGTGACAAAAGCAGCTTGCTTGCTTTCTTTCTTTCTTTCTTTCTTTTCTTTCTTTCTTTCTTTCTTTTATCATCTAACCTGGACCACACAAATGTTTTTAAGTCCAAATCATATCCTTCAAAAAATCAGCATTCATTGTATCATTTACTATATCGTACGTAGGTACTATGCAAGACACCTGAGACCACCACAAGACAGATGTTTCTTCCGGGAGCTTAATGAGAGAGCAATTTTTAAATATACCTTTCTTCAGTAAACCATTATACAAAACAGAAATGAAATTATCAACCAATTGAACTCAACCTGGCCAACTTGCACCCCCTGAATGCTCATAAACATACTGAAATATATAATTTGTTGTTTATGTTATATATGAACCCAAGGTTTTATTATATAAACATTGAAAATAAATTTTAATATTAACCACCAATGGGAATATATGAAGGTGATTTAAATCATTCATATTTATTGATTTTTATCAGATACCTCTCCTTGTCCACTAGCAAAGTACAATCCAGAGGTTATGGCCTATTAAATTGAAGACAATAAAGGGGAAAAAATTACGGTTACCAATTTTACAGATGAAGAAAGGAAATTAATTCACTGCTTTAGGTGACAGGACAGTATCAAAGATAACATCAAAATCGGGGTGCCTGGGTGGCGCAGTCGGTTAAGTATCCGACTTCGGCTCAGGTCATGATCTCACGGTTCCTGGGTTCGAGCCCCCCATCGGGCTCTGTGCTGACAGCTCAGAGCCTGGAGCCCGTTTCAGATTCTGTGTCTCCATTGCTCTCTGGCCCTACGCCGCTTGCGCTCTGTCTCAAAAATAAATACACATTAAAAAAAAAAAAACAACATCAAAACCAAGAGTTTTGAAGTCTAGATTTGCGTGGGTTGCATGATGCCATTATGAAAGAAAGGCAGAAAGGAAGAAATGAAGAAAGAAAGGAAGGGAAGGAGGGGGGCAGAGAGGAAGGGAAGGAGGAAGGAAGGAAGGGATGGAGAGGGAAGGAAAGAAGGAAGGAAGGAAGGAAGGAAGGAAGGAAGGAAGGAAGGAAGGGAAGGAGGGGGAAGGAAGGAAGGAAGGAAGGAAGGAAGGAAGGAAGGAAGGAAGGAAGGAAGGAGGGAAGGAAGGAAGGAAGGAAGGAAGGAAGAAAGGAAGGAAGGGAACCAAAAAGAAAGAGTTCAATATAAAATGTCAAATAGAGGTTAGGAGTTGATCTTAAAACATTTACTAGATATAATTAGGGCTATAAAGCAATGATTACAAAAGTCACGGAGTCCTTGTCACCTCCAAGGCATCACATGCGGATGCAGGAATCATACCAACAATGTGCATAGTCAAGTAGAAAATTGATGGAATAAAGCCATACCTAAGGAAACAAGGGGGCACATAAGTGTGTGCTGTGCTTAACTTAAGGTTAAAGAAAGTCCCCCATAATGTTGAGGAGTATACCCCGATCTGAGATTTTCATTTCAATGATCAAAAAGGAGCTATTTCTGTCGCTGGGAAGGTATTGTGAATGAAATGAACAAGTCTAAATAATCCTGTTCTTGTTCAAACTGTAGCTTACGTTCCCTGATGGGATTTATATACAGAATGGTTTGCAACTTGACCCACCTAGCATGATGCCTAGAATTGCCACCAGTCACTGTGCCCTAAGCACCGTGCCTCAAAAGGTCTTATAGGAGTAATCCATGAATATATAATACCAATTTGCATGTCAACATAGACTTTTAAGGTTCAAATCAGCTGTCACATTGTTGTAGTGAAAGGAACCCAGGTTTGGAACAGGACAGAAACTGGGCTTGAATCTTTCTCTTCTGCTCCTTAACTATTTGTATCATTTTGAGCAAGGTACTAGAGCTCTGAGATACAATGACAATGTAAAAGATATATATATATATATATATATATATATATATATATATATATATATGTAAAATGCCTGACCAAACACCTGATACATGTATGTGCCCAAGGGATGGTCATTTTCTTTTGTTTTCTTGGAAGCTCAAAAGTTCTGAGGTAAGTTTCAGTAGGAGGCGAGCGGGTGGGCAGATTTCAGCAAGGCCAATAAAATACCTGAATATCTGAACAAGAAACGTCTCCTCTCTCTTTCAACACTGAATAGACAAATTATTGAACCGTTGTTACTGGTTTTTTTTCCCTCTCTGTGATCTCCTGACTACCTATGTGCATGGAGTGTCTGAATATCTCACAGGCACCTTAAATTCAGTATATCCAAAATGAATCCTAATATTTTTCAACATGAATTCCCTATGGTTGTTAATGGCACCAACAGTCTTTTAGGTCTTTACTATATTCAAATATTAGGTAAAGTGGACTCACAATGGTTATTATATATAGGATGGTGGATGGGGGAAGTCCAGTGGTCATAATCCTCTAGGAAGGATTTAGAACTCTACGGGACTTTTGGATTGTCGTAATGACTGCAAGGTGTTACTCAGATTGAGTGGGAAAGGACCAGAGATACTGAAATACCCACAGCACAGAGAGTAGTTTCCCACATTGGAGAACTATGGAGCTCAAAATATCAAAGGAAACTCCAGTGAGAAATGCAAATAGAATCTACCTCTTCAAATGCCTCATGCCCGTTTTCTACTTTTCATTCCTATTTCTGTTGTACTACTCCGGGTTCTGTATTACCTTGAATCATAGAATGTTATTGCTTGAAGGAATCTGAAGGTCATTTAGTTCAGGATCATCAATATCTGAGGGAACTGAGGCCAAAAAGGTTAATTTTCTGGCCCAACCTACATAATTCCTTGGTTACAAAGCTGAAGTTTGATCTTAGATCTGACTGTTAGTCCATTAGACCTGCCTGAGGTTGTAATATTATCTAACTGCTCTACAAATTCAAATTCACCCTCTGCTGGGCAGAGCTGACCACTAAATCTTCTTAAAGAATCATTCCCAGAACATCATTTTCCAACCAAAAACAGCCCTCAGTGTTTCCTCCTTGCCTACTAAATATATTCCTCAGCCTTGAATCCTAACCACCGATGATCTGGGCCAACCAGGCCATCTAGTGTTATTTCACCCGGCTTTCCTTCTGCCTTTTGCAAGTGACAAACTGTCCCTCTGGCTACCTCCCAAGCACATATTGGGCATTTATATATTCCCTCAAGGTTTTCCCTTTGCCTAAAATATTCTACACATTCCCTCCTGTCAAATCTCTACTGACATTCAAATGTCTCCTTCTCCATGAAGCTTTAAAAAAATTTTTTTCCTCAACTAGACGTGCTTTTCTCTAACACTTTTAATACTTTATAGCTTTTATTGGAATCACTGTGGTCTGGTATGCACTATAGCTATTTGAATGTTTTGTTCTATTTGAGGACAGAGACTGACAAATTTGCATAACCTTACCTATCGCATATTTTTCACATATGAGGCAGAGAGTAAAATTTTAGAGACAGATACACAAAATATCTAGCAGCCAATCTGGGGGAAAACAATCAAAAGAAAAGAAGAAGCTTCCACTCTTTACCTGTTTACCTTAGAAAAGCTTTAAAGCACATCTCACTCATACTTCGCTCCTTTTCCTATTACAACTGAAATTCTTTGGAAGTGTGTTTCAATTTAAAAAATAAATAAATATAGAGAGAGAGAGAGGAGAGAGAGAATAAGAATGACATCATCCCCGTTCTTTCTATTGCCCTCAATGAAAGTTCCATTTATCTTTGTCATCTAACCTATGCTGTCAGCAGTAAGGATGGAAGCCTCATTAATAAAAACCAGAGTGGATCTCCTACCTTGTGGGTGAAAACTCCTAAAATATCCTCAAGACAGTTGTACAGCATATTACAGCCTGGATAAGGGATAATTCTGAACTGGCATGATCAGTTGATTTAGAACTTGGTTTAGAACCATAAATGTGGAAGGAAAGATCTTTGTAAAATCTTTCTGACTCTTTACTACTGCGTAACCTGGAGCTTAGCTAAAAGTAAGCAATAGAGTAGAGCTGGGGACTAGACTCCAGATTTCTTAATACGGACTGACCACTCACTTCCAAATTAAACTCTTGATATATTTATAAGTCTTTGTGTCTGGGTATGTGTTAAGAATAAATCTGGACATAACCTTTCATACAGCTATAAGTTTTCTTAATGTGTTCCACATGAAAAAGAAAATTATCACATGATCAATTAGGACCAATAAAAATGAACTGAAAGTATATGGCTGGAATCTTCAGGCATAAGATAAGGAACAAAGAAACAACAATATTTAAGGAGCATGTAATCCAATTTAAAAGGACTTTTCGTTCTACTTTTTTCCACTTCTTAAATTTAGTGGAAAAAGAATTTCAATGAACCTTAAATCAGTAAATTATGAGCTAAGTAGTCCGTAGTTTTGTGCTAATCTCTTAATGCTGGTAATGCATTGGAAATCAAGCTGCTGTGCATGGCTATTTATTAGCTCAACAAGAGTTACTGGACTCTTTGTATAACCTTTTGATAATACTGGACATTATCTCATTTTTTGTACTTGATTATATTTTAATTATTAGACAAGAGAGTGATTTCATAGAAACTGCTTTCTCCAAACTTAGAATAGAATAATTATTTTTTTTAGGGGCACCTGGGTGGCTCAGTCAGCTGAGCGTCCAACTTCGTCTCAGGTCATGATCTCACAGTTTGTAGTTCAAGCCCCACATTAGACTCTATGCTGATAGCTCAGAGCCTGGAGCCTGTTTCAGACTCTCTGTCTCCCTCTCTCTCTCTCTGCCCCTCCCCCACTCACGCGCTCTCTTTCTCAAAAATGAATAAACATTAAAAAAAAGAATTTTTTTAGAGTTGTAAGGATGTGATAAAGGGTACTCATTATACTATGCTATAATTCTATCGTGTAATCTTTTCCCATAAAAATATTATACATTCACCTTTAAAAAGTTAGACTGCGCAAAACTCAGGAGCTGTGTTCTTTTAACATGCAGTTCAACCTCCAAGGTTTGCTCTCTGAACTTCAGAAATATATGTGATTAGGTCATTTCATAAATTATGTCATAAGATATCAGATTGCCTTATATTATATTGCATTATGTTGAAACAGAGCTCAGCTATAAATAGGTGATTTGAAAAGTTATTCTGTGCTTCACTAATAGCTTACACTATTTCCTGAAAATTCCTTTTCGTAGACAAGGGCATGCCACTTCTCTGCTGGATGCTCCAGCAAGCCTTGTTTACTGTAACCAGGAGATGAAATTTCCAAACACACCCTGGTGTTTACAGCACTTGGAGGGGCATGTGGCCTGCCTTTCCAGCCTCTCTCAAGCATGCGCCCCACCTGCTTTTCGGCTTTGGCTTAAACAAGTTGGTTGGGCCACAACACAAGTGCGAGAACATGAGAATGTGAGATGCCACAGGCCAGGTGACATGCCAGTGCTGAAAAGCTGGTACATGGCAGGGCATCATTGTGTACATAGAAAGGCCACATGCCACACCGAAATGTGGCAGCCACTTCTCCCAAATTAGATGAATAATTTTCCTTTCATTATGTTCTCACGAACATGTTATAAAACAATAAGCCTTGAGCTCCGTTAAGTCCAAAAGTTCAGGGTTTCAAATGAGTGACAAATGAATATTCATGTTATTTCAGAGTTGATTGACAAGTAGAACTCGTTTTTAAACCATGCCTGTGTATGATTTAAGAACTATTTTTTCAAGGCAACAGAAATCATTCTCATAGGTATGAGTCTTCTTCTGTGGCCAAATGCTGTAGAGCCGCAAATAACATTTTTTTTTTGTCTAATAAAGCAGGAGAGAATTTACTAGAAGAGGTGTTGTAGGATCTCACATGGTTCCTCCTAGTTTTCTCTGAATTTCATACTCCTGTATGCTATCACCAGGTCCATGCTGCTAATGCAACTGCAGTTGAATTCATTTCAAGTGTTGGCAGGAAAGGATAAGGAAAAAATAATTACACTTTTAAAATTCTGTTGAGTCTAGTGTGAGTTACGGAATTCATAAATGTGCAATGTCAGGTAACCCAAGGTATTTTCTGAGTTCTAACTCTACTGCTGAATACGTATGTGAACATAAAAGTTGAATAAATCTTTCTATACTTTATTCTCTTCATCTTAACAATGGGAAACTCAATCCAAAGCCAAAATACCTCTGAAATTTTTGACGAATTAGTAATGAGCATTTCTTTCTTGATGAGAGGGCATCAGCAGAAATCTTGAAAGAATCGAAAGGGGGTTTGTCTCTGCTATCCAAACTTTAAACAAGAAAATAATCGTGGAATTTGTGACTAATAACATTTTTTCCTAGCATGATATATTTTCAAATTTACAGTCTTTAAAATGTCTTTATATTTTTTGTGTGTTCAGCTGCAAACCATGAGCTTTCAAGGAGCCCAATAGACCTCGTTATATCCTTTGTCATAGATTTCACATAATAGAAGTGAATCAACGATTTTTAGAAACTCAAACTTACATCAATATGTAGAGAGCTGTACACTTTCAGTCTGCAACTTAGACTTATGTCCTATAGTCCTTGGCTTTTACAGCTGCTTCCTAACTTTCCTAAAATAAGTCACCATACTTGAGTGTGCGACAGAGTGTACCTTGTAGGGCTATAGTCCGCTTTCGGATGAACAGATTCCTGGTCCTGTTTGCTACAGCCAAGCACTGTTCACCTTCACCAGGAACACAGCATATTCATCGTTTACATAAAAGAAATGCCACTGATACTGTGCTATGCTTATAATGTTATGTTGCCTAATAAAGGCATTTTGGGGAGTTTATTTATTCCCTTTCTGTTTGCTGAGTAAATTATTGCTTGTAAAAGGTTATGCTTCTCCAGAGAGCATTAGAAATAAAGTCTCTGTTCTTTTTACCCAAAGTCTGGGCGATTTCCAGCATTTTTTAAGCCTAGAGTTTGAATAAGAATGTCATCTCTTTGAAATAGTCTGCTGAAATAGAGATTTAAAGCTCAGACACTGCCTCTTGATGAATACAACAGACAGAGAGGATAGTGAGGGGAATCCTTAGACCGTGTGGAGACAGCTTCTTATTAGAGCTCTGGTATTAGTATTCACCAGAGTGGGTGAAGCTTTGGAGACTAAGTATGATTTTGAATTCTGAATATCCAAGCAGAATATTCAGATACACCTTATATACTCCATGTTTTAAGAAATATGTATATTTCAGTTGAGAATTTTTAAAAAGTACATTATCCTTGTGTGAACATACTGAGCATTCACACTGACTCTCTGGGAACTCTGTAATTTCTAGAATATTTTTACTCTAAAATATTTTACTCTAAAATATTTTACTCTAAAATATTTTACTGGTAGTATGGAATTAAAATTGTAAACCGAGTAAAAAATGCACTGGTAAATTAAATATTTTTCCTGGGGGCGCCTGGGTGGCGCAGTCGGTTAAGCGTCCGACTTCAGCCAGGTCACGATCTCGCGGTCCGGGAGTTCGAGCCCCGCGTCGGGCTCTGGGCTGATGGCTCAGAGCCTGGAGCCTGTTTCCGATTCTGTGTCTCCCTCTCTCTCTGCCCGTCCCCCATTCATGCTCTGTCTCTCTCTGTCCCAAAAATAAATAAACGTTGAAAAAAAAAATAAAAATAAATAAATATTTTTCCTGGACATTTTCATTCTCCTCTCCTTTTGGTCTTCATTCTTTCTTATTTCCTGTTCACATTTTTCCATATGCCTGCATGTAACAATAACCAACCCCCCCCCCCCCCCCCGCTCCCAGACCATGCACACTTCACGAGGTTATAAAGATGTCTTTCCATTGTCTGCTGACTTTCTTGCTTTTTTGATTTTTTTTATTTTAGCTTACTCCTTTTGAGACGAGACATAGATGAGCTGGAGGTAACACTTGGGAGACACTCATAATTGACAGATGAAGTGAGATTTAACTATTGTACCCTGTTTCACATCGGCCGAAAGTGGATGCAATGTTGGACCCATCCACTTAAATTCGAATTGGTGATTTAGTGTCAAATGTGCCATTTTAACCAATTTTAGCAATGGTATCTAGATTAGAGTGGGGTAGGCAGAGTATCCCCCCTTCATAGTTTATGACGCATAGTAGGCCATTAATAAATATTTGATTGAGTTGACTAGGAAAATTGTCGTTGTGGAATGTGTCAAGTCACCTTAGAATTACTGGACTATGGCTATGCCGAGGAGAAATAATTTAAAAAAGGAATTGATTCTGCCCTAAGGGCCAGAGACTAAGATAAAAAAGAGTTTTTGAAAAATAAATGGGCAAAAGAAGGGACTAATATTTTGAACTGGTGAGCATATACTGTTCAACACAAAGGATAAAACTATATTTGCAGCATCTAGATACATTGGCTGTTGAAGCCATTTGAAAAATTGAGAAAGGATGCGTTCATGTTATAACTGGGGGATCCAATTTTCAAGTTTATGTTTTAAAATCAAAGGAATGTGTAGATGAAAACATGAATTTTTCATGTTGAAATTTACCTTACTATAATATTTTCAGACACAGATTCAATGATGAATTTAAAACAAAGAATGGAACTTACAAGAAAATAACAATGTGTTTAGATTTTGTTCAGCCTGCCAAAATCATAGGAAACTATAGTCACCACCCAGTGCCTTTTTTGAGTTTTAGGGGAAAATGCTGTGGGTTTTTTTTTTTTGAATGCTTTCTCTTTTAACGTTTTTAATGCCCTCATGAATACTGTTTAAAATGTATTGAATCTGACAAAAGTGTAGATGAAGATGAGTCAGAAGGACACTGGGAAATGAAGTGCGATCATATTTTGCTAAGGAAAAATCAAGTGATCTGTAATAAAAAGGGAACTGATACCAACATGAAACACAAAGATATCTGAATCTAGTTATTCCATCAAAAAATACTATAATCCTGGGGTGCCTGGGCGGCTCAGTCGGTTAAGCATCCGACTTTGACTCAGGTCACGATCTTGCAGTTCGTGAGTTTGAGTCCCACATTGGGCTCTGTGCTGACAGCTCAGAGCCTGGAGCCTGCTTTGGATTCTGTGTCTCCCTCTCTCTGTCCCTCCCCCACTCATGCTCTGTCTCTGTCTCTCAAAAGTAATAAATACACGCTAAAAAAATTTTAAAAAAATACTGTAATCCTGGACTTTAGCTTATTGTTACAATCTTAAAAAAAAAAGTTTATATATTTTGGGGGGGGGGGGACAAGCTGGGGAGGGGGAGAGAGAGGTGGAGAGAGAGAATCCCAAGCAGGCTCTGTGAGGGCAGTGCTGGTGCTCAGTCTCACAAACCACAAGATCATGACTTGAGCAGAAATCAAGAGCTGGACGCTTAACTGAGCCACCCAGGCACCCCTTATTGTTACATTCTTTTAATTTCTGATTGCCAAAGTTTAAAACCTCTGCTTGCATGGTGCTCAAAATACTTGTAAGTAACACTTGGGAGACATTTATAAACCATCAAATACATTAGCAAATTTCTTGTATTTCATTAGAAGACTATTTCAACCCATTTTAGAATACTGAGATTGATAAAGAAGATTATTTTACGTGAAAATATTCTTACATTAACTATATGATTTGCCAAACCACACATGGAAATTTAAAAAGAGAGCGATATTTTTCTTTGACCTGAAAGGAAGACCACACATGTACTTTAGTGGATTGAAAACAGCTGTGTACAGTCTTTGGCAGAGGCAACTTTTTTGAAAGATTACATCTGGATGGTCAGTTTGGGTTTTGATACAATCGCCATTAATGTATTTACATATAAATATAAAAATATGCTGAATTGCTTAAAAACATTTTTTAAAGTTGAGACATCCATGCCTTCAGTGGAATTCAGTGTTCTGTTATTTTTTTTTCTTTTTCTTGCATTCTACCAGGTAAATAATTTTTGTTTTTAATTATTATCTACTTATTTATTTACTTACTTATTTATTTTTTTTCTTGAGACAGACAGAGAGAGCACAAGTGGTGGAGGGGCAGAGAGATAGAGAGAGAAAGAGAGAGTCTTAAGCAAACTCCATGCCCAGTGCAGGGCTCAGTCTCATGACCTTGAGATTATGACCTGAGCCAAAGTCAAGAGTTGTTTGCTTAAATGACTGAGCTACCTAGGCTCCCCTATAGGGTATATGATTTGAATAAAACTGTTCAAATGCAAGTATTAACCCTTAAATTTGAGGAATGGTAAGACCATAGTAAAAATTAGGAAATCTTAATTCTGTCCTTAACTGTTGAATTTACTAAATGAAGCTTTGCAAAATGATTTCATCCATATAGTACTCAGTTTCCCTGTGTAGCAAGGTTAACAATACTTTTTATTTACGAGGATTTTTAAAAAAGATATCAAAATTAAATGAAATCTTGGGGCACCTGGGTGGTTCAGTCAGTTAAGCGTTCGACTTCAACTCAGGTCATGATCTCACATTTTGTGGTTTGAGTCCTGCATCAGGCTCTGTTCTGACAGTTGAGAACCTGGATCCTGCTTCAGATCTGTGTGTCCCTCTCTCTCTGCCCTCCTCTGCTTGCACTCTGTCTCTCTCTCTCTCTCTCTCTCTCTCTCAAAAATAAATAAACATTAAAAAAATAAAAGAGAAACTAAATGAAATCTTGAGAAAATTTCTCTATTTACAAACTGTCCTTAGCCAGAATTAATATTTTCTCTTTTGCCAGACAATTTTCAGAATTTATTGCAATCTTGTTTTTTTGAAAAAATAATGTATTTTATTTTGGTAGCGTAAATTGGAATCAATAGGCACTGAATTAAATAGGTGTAAAGGAGATAAATTTATTATAGCAAATATTTTCATTTATTATACTTATTTTTATAATGCCCTGTCAAGTGGCAACTCAAGGCAGCACGTGTTGAATCTAACTGCAGGGTTATAGTCATAAAAAATGTATTTATAAGACCCCGTTATCAGACATCTTCTGTGAATCTAACCCTAAAATGTAAAGCAATAACCTGGGAATAGTTAATGAATATCTAAAGATGCAGGAGGGACTTTCAATGGGATTTCCTCCTCCACTTTTCCCCTTAGAAAGAACTAAAAAGGACTAAAGATACCAATTCAATACATGCATTTTTTTTCCCAGGCATCAATTTTCTTGGAAATAAATCTGAGAAGTAAAAAAAATAATTTACTCTCTGCATGGGTGTTTGCTGTAAGAACTTTCACCATGATGGAAAGTGAATGGAAAGGTTAAGTAGAAGACGTGCATCATTGCTGTAATTTGTAAACTGATGTGATAACCTCATGTTTAATATTTTATGGAGTAGAAGGTGAATGCTAGAGGGAGAAATGTCACTTGGAGATAAGGGAAATCATATGCTAAGAATGTGTATAAATGTGACTGAGAATTAACTTGAGTGTTTCTTTATTAATTGATAGACTGGTGTAACATAACGATGAAATAATGAAGGTATCCTAGCAACCATCTTTTCCTAACAACTGTGGCCTGTAAGACTGTGATGACTGTCAGCCACATTTTATTAATTCAGGAGGGTGAGCAAAGATAATTTCAATTAATAAAACCTCTCTACCAACAAAGTATAATGTAGATTTGATCATACCTATTACCAGAATTTTTTTAATTTAATAGTATAAAATAATAGTATACCTAGGTGAATAAATTATTTTAAGTTGGTAATATTCCAGTTCTGAATAGTAGTAAAGACACTCTATCATTTATTTAGTTGATATACAATCTGGAAAAAAAATCTTTAAAAAAACCCACAGAAACCTGTCAATATTATGAGATCTGCTTTTAATATAAAATATGAAAACACAAAAATAGGCATTTGCTTATTAGCTGATATTTCTAGTTTTACCAGCTCTATTATTCCAACAATATCAAAATGAAAACATTATATGTCCTTGTTCTGATATTATAAACACTATTTCATTCCTCTGTTTTATAATAAACATTGGTGGGCTTTTTCTCTCCCAATATGGAATTTATCCAAATACTATTTTTAATGAATTAAAATTGATATAAAGAGTACTTATTAAGTACCTACTATTTGCCTAAATGAAAGATCAACATGACACAATCATAAAAATACCTCTACCAAGTTTTTAGGTCTGTTATTTTCCCAATTTCTATCTCCTCTGATTTTCTTTTTAATGTTGATTTATTATTGAGAGAGAGACAGCATGTGAGTGGGGGAAGGGCAGAGAGAGAGGGAGACACAGAATCCGAAGCAGGTTCCAGGCGCCTAGCTGTCAGCACAGAGCCCAAAGCAGGGCTGGAACTCACAAACTGAGATCATGACCTGAGCCGAAGTCAGACACTTAACCGACTGAGCCACCCAGGCACCCCATCTCTCCTCTGATTTAATATAGAAATAATTTATCTAGTTCCAGTCAGGAAAACAGATATCTTTCTACTCAATGTAAATAGAAAGGGATTTGATACAGAGAACTAGTGAAGGCAAGAAGTTATAGATAAGTATCTGCCATAAGCCAGATACTTATGGCAATCACCACTACCTCTAACAATGACGTTAATGATTTCAAAAGAAAATACCTGAAGACCGTTGCAAATATGTCACACCTACCCAAACCCACATATCTACCCACTGCAGTCAAAGGGATATTATGTCTCCTGCTTCCTTTCTACCTTCCATGTTTCATGCACCACCTCGCACTGGGAGGATCTTACCTAGAACTCTTCTGACAGAAAATCTGAGAAATCTAGCTCTCAGGCTTCCAGCCTGTGCAACACAAGGAACAGCCAAGATGGAGAGAAGTGAGCTGACTTCCCAACAGACAATATGGCACAAATATCAAGCCAGAGAACTTTCCCATGGGTGATAGTGTGGCAATTCCAAATATAACAGGAAAACTGTTGGAGGGATCTGTAGCTTGGGATTGTGTTTGGTATTTTAGTAACTAGAGTAGAAGAACCACAAAAATATCCAAGATATTGAATGGTATATCTTCACTTATATCACTATTACCATAACAATTTTACCTGTGTTCTGGTAAAGCTTAAAATTTATCTTACGTTTTTAGTAAGATACCAATATGATTGCTAATCTGAATAGATCTTTGTAAATTTGGAATCATTTAATCTTATTTAACTGCTGAATTCTATTTACTATTAATATATAACCAGAATAGGCTATGAATAATGGATATTTTTTAAAAAGCAACCCCAAAAATAAAAGGAGTGCTGGTTAACTAGCAGAATTCGTCTTTAGCAAGAACTACCCTGATAATATATTTTTAAGTTTAGATGTCAGGTATGCTTACTGTTTTCCACACTGAGGCAAGTAATCCCATTTTTCCCCCTCAGCAGCTATGAAACAATTGATGAATTTGCATAAATGAAAGAATTAGGGCTTTCTGAGACACGCTTGGTTGTGACGATGCAAATAGATGTCTCTCAGGACAGAGAGGTGTCTGTCTTCTTCACCATTTCATGCCAGAGCTTAGCGTGGTGCCCGGTACATCTAAGGAAACCAGTATATATGTGCTGAATAATACATGGCTAGTATTTAATTTGTTGCATTTAACTCACTTATTATTTTAGAAATTGGGAGTATTTTTTTCCCTACAGGAATATACTGGCACGGAGGAAGGAATTTCAAAACACGCCATTTTTAATTCTTAATAATTGTTGAATCCGGATTCAACAAAAACAAAAGTACAGAGATTCACTGTCCTCGACTTTAGATATGTTTAAATGCTTTTTGTATAAATTTTCTTTTAAAACATCATTCCAGGTGATCTGATGGTAACAATCACAACAACCATTCTCCTGAGTCAATAGATAGCATTACTGTGTGCAGTCTTCTGTCAAAGAGTCTAATACTGGCCTGATACCTGGGACGCACATTTCTTCCTGACTCATCTTCACCCTCCGTCTGTAATATATCAATAATAACATCACTTCCCAGGGCTTTCTTTGTGTGCCTCCTGTAGAATAATGCAATAATACATCAGCTATCATTTGTTTAGTCTAAGTGGCAGGAATCATGCTTTAAGTATTTTATTTTATCTAATACTCATAGTAATCTTATGAGGTGGGTTCAAATGTTTTCCACAATGTACAGAGAGGGATTAGAGACTTAGAGACGCTGAACCAATTACTCAGTGCCACATAGTTACTATAATAAAGAGTCATGATTTAAACCCATGACCGAATCTGTCCAATCAGCAATAACAACAGTCTCAGTGAAGTAACATGGTAAATTGCACTTCACTAAACCCAGAGAAAGCATCAAGTAGGAATTGAATGACTAAACGGTAGATCTTTTAATATCACGAAAAGCAGTAAATATATATTGAAACACTAAAATACATACAGATAGATTGGTATAAAGCTGTAAATATTCAGTGCTGCTACATTTCTTTGATTCCATGTTCATGAGTTAGGAATATGATACAAGAAGAACTTTAAACAAAGCAGAGAACTGTAAGTCAAAGTTAAGAATGTGTGTAACTGTTTGATATTAAGAAGATGAGAAGAGGGGCACCCGGGTGGTTCAGTTGGTTAAGCGTCCAACTTTGGCTCAGGTCATGATCTCGTGGTTCACAGGTTCGAGCCTCAGGTTCAGGGGTTCCAACCCCATGTCCGACTCTTTGCTGACAGTTTGGAACCTGGAGCCTGCTTTGGATCCTGTGTCTCCCTCTCTCTGTCTGCCCCTCCCCTGCTCTCACTCTGTCTCTCTCACGCGCGCGCGTGTTCAAAAATAAATAAACATTAAAAAAAAAAAAAGATGAGAAGAACATTTCCCCATGCAGACTTTTAACAAGCTATTTTTTTTCTTTATTTTTTCCTCATTTTTAAAGTACTTTCAGTTTGATGTTTTAATCTTGAGTTTTTGGTTGTGTGATTTGGGATATTCTGAACTTTTTTATTCTTGTTTTTTATTCTTTGTTGGCTATGATCAGAATCTTTCAAATTACTTTTTATATTTCTAGAAATGCCTGGCAAACTTGAGATGATATATGGCAGTAGTTTAAATGCAAGTTTCTGTTTTGGAAAGTTCATTAGAAATAATTTTCATTCTAGGGGCGCCTGGGTGGCACAGTCGGTTAAGCGTCCGACTTCAGCCAGGTCACGATCTCGCGGTCGGTGAGTTCGAGCCCCGCGTCAGGCTCTGGGCTGATGGCTCAGAGCCTGGAGCCTGTTTCCGATTCTGTGTCTCCCTCTCTCTCTGCCCCTCCCCCGTTCGTGCTCTGTCTCTCTCTGTCCCAAAAATAAATAAAACGTTGAAAAAAAAATTAAAAAAAAAATAATTTTCATTCTAGACTTGTTACTTATTGTTTAAATAATTAGCTCTTGACTCTAATTGAGATCAGTATCTGTAAACTATATTTGCAAATAATTTTCATAAATTTTATTAGTTTACATAGTCATCTTCTTGTCCCCAAATTTCCAGAATGAAAATTAACACCATGTGATACATAGTTTATATTGTCTTTTAGCTACCCAAACTAATGCTGGTGAGCAGAATAAATGTTTATTATTACTTAAATAATAATAATAAATAATGTAAAATATAAATATTATAATATAATAGAAATAATATAAATATATAATAATGTAAAAATAATACACATATATAATCATGTAATATAAGAAATAATATGAAATAAAGAATAAATTTGGGGCACCTGGGTGGCTCAGTTGGTTCGGTGTCCTACTCTTGGTTTCGGCTCAGGTCATGATCTCATGGCTCATGAGTTCGAGCCACACATCAGGTTCTACACTGGCAGAGCAGAGCCTGCTTAGGATCCACTTCCTCTCCTTCTCTCTCTGCCCCTCCCTTTCTCGTGCTCTCTCTCTCAAAATAAATAAATAAACTTTTAAAAAAAGCCATTAAAAGAAATAATAAATTGTTAATCTTCAGAATAAATACAGAAATAAATATTCAGAACAAAGAAAAAGAAGTTACAGTGATCCATAATCTGGGTGAAGAGCCCCTAATTCTTTACAAATGATTGCCTCATTGAAAAAAATGAATAGGATGAAATTGTTTTCAATGTCAAGTTTTACAAAAACCAACTTAAACTTTTGAAAGTTGGTGTTACAACTCCTCCTGAGAGCAACTTTTGAAAGGCTTCTTAGCCGATAACAGTAAAATGACTGTTGAGAGAATAGACACAGAATATCTCCCAAATGGAAGACAAGTACCCAGCAGTAAAGTCACCTGTTCCTTCCCGCTGAGTTGGGCTGGCACCACCCCTCCAGCGGTCCTTCAAATCCCCGGGGAAATGCGGTCCATCGATCGACCGCTTTCCCACCATCTCTCCCTATCAAGCTTAGATCACAGGGCCTAAGGATCTTGACTTCTCCCCTGCAAACACTCTTACTCTTATCCTTCTCTTTTCCCTTAGCAGTCTTCTGGCAAGGCCACAACTGTAATCATATTCGTCCTTCTACCACTCTTGCCTCTACCGAGAGGTGGCTGAAAGTTGCTGAAGAAAATCTCATGACCACAATCATTAGTCGCACTTTAGTAGAGTGAATGACAGAATTGTCAGACAGACACCAAAGATCCTCCCATATTCCACGGTAGACTTTTTTTCCCTCGCTCTTTTAGACAACTATTTCAAATTTTCTACCTCCTCAAACTTCCGTTTGAGGAAACTCAGCTGATGAGAAACTCAGCTGATGACTTCATACTTCCTTAGTAAATGAGATACAACCAGATGAAAATGGTCTCTTCCTGTACCCACAACATTTTTTGGGTTACTGTTTTACCCCTTATGGCTGATCCATTTATGAGTAAATAGATTGAGCTAAATTAAATGAAACTTTTTATATAATGGAAAAATGGGTACAATTCCTACCGAGGCCAACCATTAGGACTTCATTCTTGCCATTATGCCCTTTCTTTCCTGCATCATCGGTTTTTCTGTATGTTCACTAGCTGTGGGCATAATTCTCTAAAATAATAAAGGAAAGCAATCTTGAAAATTGTGAAAATCTCAGAAGAAGAAATAGGCATTCACATATAGGAAGAATGCTGAAACATGTTGATGGATCAGCGTAGCACTGACCGATGTGCCCCGTGTAATACCAGAGTCACCGAGTATTGCTGTTTAATTTTTTTGCAGATGCTGAGTTCCATGAATCTGTGGTGTAACACCATATATTCTGTCTTAGTCTGTTTAGGCTACTGTAACCAAATACCATAAACTGGATGTTTTATAAACAACAAACATTTCTCACAGTTCTGGAGGCTGAGAAGTCCAAGATCAAGGTGCCAGCAGATCCAGTGTCTGGTGAGAGCCTGCTTCTTGGTGCATAGCTGGCCATCTTGTCGCTCTCCATTTATATGGCGGAAGGGGTGAGGAATCTCTCTGGGGTCTCTTTTATAAGGGCAGTAATTACATTCATGGGGCTCTGCCCTTATGATTTAATTATCTCCTACCTCCAAATACCATCGCATTGAGGATTAGGTTTCAACATGTGAATTTAAGGAGGACACAAAAGTTTATGGCATATTTTATCCATCCAAATTAGCCCACTTCATTATTTTCTGTTTTCAATAGTCCTCAGTCAAATGAGCCAAGGATCAAAAGATGCAGTGATGTGATACCATGTTTACTAGAAAGATTAAGAATCTTTAGGAATAATAATTGTAATCAAAGAAGCAGTAACAATTACTCCTATTCATTGAGGTATTTACTGTGTTCACGGAACTGAAAATACTTTGCAAATACTTTACACACTTACATACACTTACAGAATAAACTTTGCAAAATGTAACTGATCTCTAAACATGGCCTATGCTCTGAAAAATTTGAGATGGATAAAACTTGGTCTGTTTTGGAGCAAGTTGCTACATTCTAGCTGGAACTTAGTGAGTTAACCCCAAGCCATCTGGAACATTCAGCTGTTCAGAATAACTCATTTCCAGGGAGCTCTGTATAGCTGAAGACTTACTGTATAAGTTTTCACATAATGTGAATAGAAATGTGAGTATTTGTAACATTTAAACACTCACAATTTCCATAAATGAAAGAAAGTTCAGTATGCGATTTATCATGACTCAGTTTTTTTCTCCCTCCTCAGAACAGTACTTGCATATTTTGGGTAGCTTTTGAATAGGTACCGCTGCAAAATGCAGGAGGTGACAGTTAAACATACGTTTCAGCATTTACAGAGGGTGAATCATGCTCTTTCCCAGTCATTTGGCTTTTCAAGATCCCTGTTAAAGAAAAGATGCAAAAACTCTCTCTTGTGGCTCTTTCATCAGTCACCAAACTTGTGGCTTTTAGAACACATCGGTTTTGAGAAGCTTTTCACGAAGCACCTTGAAACAGCTTGCCATGGAAATGGGAAGAAAGGAAGGCAGACGCCTGGAAAAGAAAATTTTTCTTTTAGTTAACATATCACAGAATGGGCTCTGTGCCCAAACTTGAGACTTCGGAGTTCTCATTGACATTAAAAAAGTTTCCTTTTTTTTTTTTTCTTGTAAGGCTGCTGGATTGTTCCTCAGATTTGAAGAAAATTTTTACTCTTGTTCTTGTCCTTTCTCATTTTTTGCACCTTTGTTTTGTAGACATGTTCCATGTAAAATCTGTACCACTTTTTTCATGTTGAATAATTATGTCTCTCTGGATGTTTCCAGAAAGGTTAGATCTAATGAGTTCCTAACAAAACACATGCAATAGTAACTTTCTTATCAGATATAAAGTGGTAGAAGACAGAGTTAGAACTGTCTTTCATCAAGGTAATATTTAGAGCTGAGCATATCAACATTTCAGCTCTGCAAATCCTAAGTTTGTTGCCAGACAGTATCTGGAGATTGTTTGGATGTTTTGATTAAATACAGATTCCTTGAACTTCTTTTCTAACAAAACCAGAATCCTGTGTTAGGTCTTGTTCTTTGTTTTTTCTAGTTAGGTCTTATGATAAATGAGATGTCGAATTAATGACTCACATCACTGAATGTAAAGAGTCTCTTTCATGATCGTAGTCACCTAAATTCACATATCCTACAGTTTATAACCTAACACACAGTCATGATGCTTAACAAATAAGCGTTGGAATTTATACAAAATAATTGTTTGATAGAAACAAAACGGAACAAGGAAAAATAAGCGGCATTTTTTAAGTTCATAAATTATATTTTTCCAAAATCGTGCTTTTCTGTGTGCAAACAAGAAAGGATATTCTTGGTACATTTAACCAACACTGACTGAGTGCATCCTGTGTTCCAGACACTGTGGTAGATGCTGGGGATACAAACAGAATATCCACCCAGGGGACTTTATGGTGAAATCAAAGAAAGGACAGTGATATGATGAAGGCAATGAAGTGAGATGCAAGCTAAGATACTGATGTTCAGAGAGGAAGACAGAGAATCCCAAGCAGTCTCCTCACTGTCAGTGCAGAGCTGGATGCAGGGCTCGAACCCATGAATCCCAAGATCGTGACCTGAGCCAAAGTTAAGAATGGGACATATAACCAACTGAACCACCCAGGCACCCCCAAAAGAAGTCTTTTGAAAAGAAAGATAAAGAAAATGGGGAAATTATCTGATGCAATTACAAGCCAAAATAGCAGAATGAGGCTTTCTAACAGGTGACCAGACCTGAATACCAACCACCAGTCTATGGAAGACTCTAGGTAAAGCAAACTTCACAGTGGAATTTTTTTCTGTGGGTTTTGTGGGGGGAGGGCATTCGTGGCAAACTGGAAAGCATTGGGAAATAGAATTCTTGACATGGACAAGAAAGTTTTCCCATTGGAAACAATTAAAAACAACAGAATTGTTTCCATGTGGTAGTTATAGCCAAGAAGACTGTCCATGAGCTCATATGGAATAGTCCCAAGGACACACAAAAAAGTACTCAGTGAGGTTTTAGAGGGGATAGAAATTAGCAGGTGTGGATATGCATTGATAAAACAAATTATTGCTGAAAATGTGACCCCATTCATCCTTAGAAGCTGTCATGGCCTGAAGGAACACTTGACCACCTAAAAGCCACGCATAAAACAAGAACAAGAGGCAGTGAGGGTGGGAAGTTGATTGGGGACCAAATTATTGTTGGCTCTACAATGCCATGTTGAGAATTCTTAATTTTGTCTGTCAGCTTTGATAATTTTGTATGAACAGATTTGAATATTTTAAATATTTATTTTTGAGAGAGAGAGAGATTGAGAGAGAGACAGGGAAAGAGAGAGACAGACAAAGAGAGATAGAGAAAGAGAATGAACAGGGGAGAGACAGAAAGAGAGGGGGACAGAGGATCCAAAGTAGGCTCCGCCCTGACAGTAGAGAGCCAGATGCAGGTCTCGAATTCACGAACCATGGGATCATAACCTGAGCCAAAATCAGACACTCAACCGAGTCACCCAGGCACCCAGAACAGATTTGAATTTTTAAAAGATAATCACGACAGCAGTGTTGAGAATGAATGGGGTGGAATAGTGAGTAAGAGCAGTGAAAGCCACACAACACGGCAGTAGTTGTGGAAAAAAAACAAAATGAAATAAGAGTTGTTTAGGAGTATGAACATGGATGGGTTGAATGTGTTTAACAGGAGGGATCGAGGGGGTGAAATATAAAAAGAAACATACATGGCTTCTGGGTTTCTGGCTTGGGCACAAGGTAGGTGGCGATGCCAGTCACTGAAACAATGATTATAGAAAAAGGGAAACATTTGGATAAAGGGGGGTGAGACTGGTTAGCACGTGCTGAGTTTCACAGATAGCTGGGTCTGTACATGTTGGTCTAGACTTCAGGCTATAAGCTGGAGTGGAAAATACAGACTTGCTGTTTTTGTCCTCTTGTGTTTTGTATGATATATTCCACTTAAATTACAATGCTGTTAATTTATACCAAGTTTGAATCCCTGGCCAAATAATTTATTATTTAATAGAGAATGTTCAGGGAAGGTGAATCATGGAAGATTCTCTTTATATGGATTCGTTACTTTTCTTGATCATGGTGAATTTAAATAAATGAAAGATCTGGAAAAACGTTGTTTAAAGCTAAATTAATCCTAATGTGATCTAGGTTATTTGAACCAAAAATATTTATGTCTCATCTCACTTGACATAACATCACTACAAGCCAATTCTTATTCCTAAGAATTCTAGCACTGTTCTGCCTAGTACAATCAGGCATGGAACTTCTCTGGATTAGGCTTTCAGAAGTTAACCCCTTGTCAAATGACAGTAATGTAACATTGTGTGTCAGGTATACTTCAATTAAAAAAAAATGTACTTGAAGGGAAAAAGAAAGTTGACCATATTTGGCTTTAAGATGAGGTCTTAATCAGGAAAGTATTGTGGTTAAAAGCAACTTTAGATCTCGGATCTGATCTGATTCTTAGTTGCTATATAACCTTTGTAAATTTATGTGCATTTCTGTACCTTAATCTCATTTTATGCAGAATTAAGGGTATAATAATGTCTAACTTATGATGGTGTGAAAGAAATCAGTTGTGAAATAAGCTAGCCAGAAGATCTAGCATATTGATAATCATCAAATGTGTTACCTATTATTAATCTATAACCTTATTAATAGAATAAGGATAATTTTTTAAAAAATACTGTAACAATAAAGGTTAAAATGGAAGCCTAGAAAGAACAACTGAAATACATTCACTAATGGAGAGTAAACCTCTTAGAGTCAGGAACTGTGACTTCCTTTAGTTTCTGCATTATCTGAGCATATAGTAACACTATAATAAAAGATAAAAAAATTGTAGTAAAATATGAGAAGCACATTACTTAGTGTAAATTTTATATTAATATAAAAATATAAAATGTTATGTTTGGGCATTAATTGTACTTAATAAAACACCCCCAGGTTCAAAAAGAAAAGTACAAGAAAACAAAAATAAGTAAGCTTAAGAAAACTTGTGATCGTAAAACTCATAGATTAAGAAATAAAATTTAAAATTTGAGCTAAAGATTTATGAAGAATATTTTGATATGTGTATACATTTAAAGAATACAAATGAAATTCAAATGCTAGTCCTCCAGATTTTTTTCACCTTTCACAGTGTAGTTTTTAAGGAGCATTCTGCCAGCAGAAAGCTGGGAAGCAGAGTTCAGTGCAGCACGGCCTGAGTCTTACTCAGGCCCAAAGCCTCTTGGGAATTCTGAGAAAGTGCCCAAAGCTATGGGCTTCCGCTCCTGCCTATCATAGGGTAGCCATATCTTTGCAAGGAATGTTTTAGCACCATAAAATCAAACAGACCTGGTTTCAAACACAACATCATGAGCCCTGGAAAGTTACTTTAACCTCTTTAACATTATTTTCCTCATGCAGGAAAACAAAACAAAACAAAACAAAAAACACAAAAAAACAGTAACTTAGATTAAGTGGACAAATTCTTAGAAAGACAGAAACAATTGAAAACCACTCAAGAAGAACAATCTGAATAAGCATTACAATAAAAGAGATAACATTAGTAATCACAGATTTCCCACAAAGAAAAGCCCAGGACCAGATAGCTTCACTGGTGAATTTTACCAAACATTTAAAGGAGAGTTAATACCAACCCATCAGTCTAAAAAATATAATATGAGGGAACACTTTCCAACTTATCTTAGGAGGCTGACCTTAACCTCATATTAAAACCAAAGACATCACAAGAAAAGTACAGAACAATATCCCTTTTAAATACAGATGTAAAAAATTCTTAAGTGCTAACACATTGAATCAGTGATATATATGTGTGTATATATGTATATGTGTATATATAGGTATGTATGTGTGTGTGTGTGTATGTGTGTGTGTATATATATATATATATGTATATATATATATATATATATATATATATATATATAATTCTGCTTGAGATTCTCTCCCTCTCTGCCTCTCAAAAAAGAAAGAAAGAAAGAAAGAAAGAAAGAAAGAAAGAAAGAAAGAAAGAGGAAAAGGAAAAAATCTTATAGCTCATATGTGAAAGGAAATTGATAGAGGCTTTCCCATAGGTTGTATATCATGTTACTACAATGATTTTGAACCTAAAAGAGAATTCTCCAAACTATCAGTAATATATTAAAAAAAAAAAACCAGTAAGTTTGAATCAATCACCCTGAAAAAACAACAACACAGAATTATCCTATTCTGTCTCTGCAGAAAGTGATAGCACATTGTTCTATAAAGGGACCCTCAAAGAATGCAGCCAAAATACATAGAGAACTATTACAGACAAAGGACAGTCACTTAATTAGTAAAAACAAACAAAAAACAATTTTTCCAAATTCTGTGGTATTTGTGACACTTTCCCACTCTTTAAAGTTTATAATTTGTTGTGATTTTTCTCTCATGCAAAATAAAAAATATTAGTCATTAATTTTGAAGTAGTTTTTTTACTACTCTTTTTTTTAATATTTATTTGGGGGGGTACTCTTTTTTTAATATTTATTTGGGGGGGGAGGGGCAGAGAGAGTGTCACAGAATCCGAAGCAGGCACCAGGCTCCAAGCTGTCAGCACAAAGCCCTACGTGGGGCTTGAGCCCACAAACTGTGAGATCATGACCTGAACCGAAGTCAGACACTTAACCGACTGAGCCACCCAGGCGCCCCTTGAAATATTTTTCTTAAAGAGATTACCCAAGTAGCATGACTTTAGAACCCACAAAATCTGGATCTACCCATAGGTGGCAATTAGCATATAGAAGCACTACACTCCTTCTGGAAACTCCCATGGAGGTGTCAGCTTTTCCTCTCACCGCCCTGTCACATGAGAATGATGTTTCTCAGAATGGTGAATGTAACAAGATATGCTCACATGGTATGAGTCAGGTCATGGGGGCTGAGTACTAAAATACACAGGTAGCACATGTATTTCTTCAAACCTGACTTAATTAAGAAAACTATAACAAAAAATCAACAAACTAGGATATCCTCATTCTCTGAGAATTGAATGCTAGGTTCCAGTGTGTCCACCTTCATCCAAAACTGGAGGGAAAAAATCCACTTGGGTTATTCTTTTTCTTCCTTTGTGTATACCCTGGACATTTTGTCAAGAATTTAAGTTTAGAAACTCTCCCTAAAGTATACATGTGGTGCCTAAAATAATCTTGTCATCACAAGTGTCTTCGGCACTATCCAAAATAACCTTCACGATACATCAGTGTCTTTATTATAGTTGTCAAAAGCTTTGTAGTTGTCATGTATTTAATAACCTGAATTAAGAAAGTACAGATGAACGTAGGAGGCTAACACCTCCCAGGTTTACCTTGGATATGGATGCCAAAGATATCAGAGAAAGGGGGATCAACATATGATCCCATATGAACATTTCGGTATTATTCCAGATGGTTACCCAAAAAAATTTTGCTAGGAAGGTTATATTTACATATGAGAGACCTATTTAAGTGATATTTGTAAAGGTAGGAAAAGTAACATTTTAAAAATATTATTCATTGCTTTGGGCCTTTAGGTTAATGAGAAATCCTTTAGCACATATATGGTTTTTAGAACATGAACTCAGTGCTGATACCATGTGGGAGAAGCAAGTCCAAACGTTGAAAGCATAAAGCAATAAGGTTTGCAAAGGTATAGCCAGTGGGGTTCATTCAGGAGATGAGGACTGGATGACAGATCTTCTAAGGCTGACAGTAGTCAGAGATGCCTAATATCAGCTCCAGCTGAGCAGCGACAAAGTAAAAAAAAAAAAAAAAAAAAAATCCTCTGGACTTGTCTCCCTGAGTATTCAAGCTTTACTTAAAAGCTTTAACTTTTCAAACTAAAAAGTTAGGGAAGGGTGAAATGGAGGAGGCAGGGAACCAAGCTAATATTGTAATGATAATCTCAAATAGATGATTCTGTCTCTTCTACACACTTCATTTGTACAAAAGAAGTTCAAAAGGAATTATGTAAGGAGCTTAGAAGTATAGATGCCTGAGTCACCTGTTACCCTATTTGTTGGCTTACGGCACCACATTAAACTTCCAACTATCCACGTCCATGGTCATGACTTTGGAATGTGAGCCTCATCTACCCCTCCTGGGTGGCATATTCAAGAACCATAGCTGAAAAGAAAAGTAGGGAATTATATATAAAGATCTATGCAAGGAAATTGCCATTACTACCAGAGGATGGGGAAACTTATCTGCACTTGTGTCAGTAACATAAGAGAAGGATAAATGGAGAGAATATTTTTAATACTTAAATTTCGAGTTTTATCCCTTTCTACTTTCTTTGAATGTTAATATGGCACAGCTTTTGGAACATGGATGTCACTCAGCACTTAATCTAAAGCTTTACAGCAAAATCTAAGGATTTGCAATATTTTCATACAGACAGGAAAGAAATCTGATGGTTTTTATCCCGGAAAACAGCCTCTAAAAGTCAGTAACGTTCTTGGGTTTCACACTGCAAATAAAGTAAATGTGCTATGCTTCTTATTGTAAAGGCAAAATTCTCTGCCGCTCTGTTGCGTTAGATACAATGATGTCATTTTACTTCAGAAATGGCTATCATAAAAGTGGTCAACAGGTACAAACTTCCAATTATAATATAAATAAATACTAGAGATGTCATGTACAACATGATAGCTATAGTTAACACTACTATATGGTACGTCAGAAAGTTGTTAAGGGAGAAAATCCTAAGAGCTCTCATTTCTTTTTTGTATCTACATGAAATGACTGATGTTAACTCGACTTTTTATTGTGGTAATCATGTCACAAATCTAGGTCACATCATCATGCTATACACCTTAAACTTACACAGTGCTGAATGCCAACGACATCTCAATAAAACCTGGGGAGAAATGGCTATTAGAATGTCATAAGACTCAGGAAACACAGAGGTAGAGAAGGAAAAAGTAGGTTTTGTAATGCTCTTTGCTAGCTCTCTTCTTTGAGTAGTCATTATGACCTCATTTCCCCAATTTAGGAAGGACTGAGTTGTACTTTGACATGCTACTATTTTTAAATCTACACATCACATCATTTAAAACATATGTTTTAATCAAATCAAGCAAAGATGTCTGGGGTGATTAGCCTGGGATTTTCATTCCTTGAATGCTCTTGGCGTGGATACTCAACCCCTCCTCTTTTACATTCCCCAGATACTATTGATTTCTCCAGTTATAAGCTTTCCATCACTCATGTTTATTTTAGCTTGTTTGCGTGAAAGCCGACACCATAGAGTGACAAGAATCACATTCTGAGCCTAAATGCTTAACATTTAACAGGGATTTTAACTAAGAGACCCAACGATGCCAAGTGTAAAATAACCTGTCATTTCTGGATGATCTGCTTTGTTTTATGAGAGAAAGGCAAAAATTTGTTTTAAAAGAAGTCTTTCCAGAAGGGGTTTGTCACATAAGGTTGATAAAACAGAAAATCAGAAGAATTTGACCGTAGCAGAACCGCAGAAGTACTGTGAAATTAATACATGTCTTGTACTTGTTGTTAATTATTAAACTTCTGTCCTTCCCTCACTCTAGGTGGACAGGAAGGATATGCTATCATTTTGTGCCAATTTGTAGACAGACATGGAAGGGAGCATTTTCTGATGTAAAAAGGTTAATGCCAACAATGCAGGTGAAGGAAGGTAAAGATTTGATTTTCTTAAACAAAATTAATGTTCTTCTACCAGGAGTGATTGATTTAAATCTGCAAGCAAGATTTAAACTTAAGACACCAAGTGAACAATCAATAAATCCAATCCATACTAGTACCTGGAGCACAAGTGTGTAATGTTTGTTTACCAAATCATTTCCTTGGCATAAGGATAGCGAAGCCACTGGGGCAGCTCGGTTCTTGAGCCAGAGTGGAGGTGGTGCCACTACTGGAACCAAAGAATTTGTTATTAGATTTCTCACAAAAATCTGGGGAAGGCGATAATCGCCTCCCCGTGCGTATTTTGCTTGAGTGTCCTCTACCCCAAGTGCGTGTTCCGCCGTAACCTTGTAATACAAGCCAAGCCTCCTAACGGTCTTCGAACACACGTTAATTCACGTAGAAACAGACACTACAGCCGACTACTGCTAGGTTTCTTTGAGATGAACAGCGTATTTTGCTCACTGTGGGGAAAAGGCAGGAGGCGGCCTATTGTATGTTGTAACAGTTATCTCTGAATGAATAGAAGGAATTGCTTCCAAATGCAATAACAGAATTACTGTAGATTAGTGTAGCATTGGAGCTTTAGTGCTGAGGTAAAATTGTTTCCTCTATTGCATGACCATGATCTTGAAAGTTTTCATTTTGTTCCAATAATGGAGATGCTTGATCACATACTGAGTCAGGTAAATCACAAAGCCGACACTTCAGCGGTCCCGGACAGGCCATAACTAATGCCAGAGCTGAGGACTGCATTAACCACAATTCGGGTGAATAAAATCCAACACAAGCTCATTTGATTTGGTTACAGGGGAATAGGGACTTTGTTCGGAAACACAATAATGTGTTTATAACAATAACAAGAACAATAACAAGAACAACAAATGTTCTTATTCCACACTGTGAAAAAGAAGCGCAGTTACTATTTACTGCGATCTGCAGTCTTTGACTGTTAGGGACAGCACCCCCAGTTCACCACTACTGGGTATCAATGAAAGATATAGAACCTTGTGAGGTAAGGGGAATATCGATATACATTTGAGGATGAAAGAGCTGAGGGACGGCAGCATTATAGTATCAATTACAATGACAAACGTGTGGCTGCTTAAAATTTTTAACTTGAAACATGGAAAGGGATTGTGATTCAGTGCAACACATGAATAGCCTATGGCTTCAGCTTTGAAGAGAAAGACCCGCTTTTCTTTTGTGTGTACTCAACCAAAATTAGGTAGCACCTTGCGTAAAATGTTGATAAATTTTAGATCGGATCAAGCAATACAAAGTTGAACAAAACTATAACTTCACCCTTTAAATGTGCGTATTGGAGAAGAATGATCACCTTATGTTAGATGTGATTTAGGTAAGAACCAGACCTTTCTGGCTTCATGAGCTCATAGTGAAAGTAAGAGTCAGCAGATGACAGAAGATGTGAAATATTGCTAACAACAACAACAATAACAACAACAACAAACAAGCTATGTAAACACCAGCAAAACTAAAGTGCCCTTTGTTTAAAATTAGGAAAAAAATCCAGGGAAACAAATAAGAAAGTCATTAAAGAACATGATTTCATTATTATCAACTGCATCCCAATTGGTATCCATCTAACCACCCCAATCCACAAGATTCTGTGGTTAAACAGGCTTAGGGATTGAACCAATGAGTCTTCCAAGGTGAGTTAGTGAACAGAGGAAGTTTTAAATGTGTTAATCTTAAGACGTAAAATGCAAGTGCTATACTTTGCAGTTAGAAATTGGGGTTTGTTTTAAGGGTATTAGAAGATACTAGAATCAGGGGACCTAGAACTTCCAACTTCTACTTCTGGTTTCCACCCCTTGTTCCATATGAGACTCACAAGGAGCCGTGAACTCAGAGGTAAGGACAAACTCAATTCAATTTGCCCTAATTCTTGTTGGCTAGCCCCCAATGTCCTGTCACAAAGCAACCTGGACATCTGGGCTGAGCACTTGGCTTAGACTCATGACTCAAGAGGAGTCTCTGGATCCATTTCTCTCCATCTTAGTTGCACCTCTCACCAGTACCACAGTTGGTGCTCACAAGTGAAGAAGGCATTCGAGGGCGTTGCCATGATACCTCAGTCTGGGAAGTTGGTACATTTGACTCCATCAGTATTTCCTTCTGACCAAATTAACTCGACCTTCTCCCCAAACAGAGGATGGGAGTTGGGGAGGGCAAGAAAGGGACTAGAAGAAAAGAGCCTCCAGTGGAAAAAAAGTTATGCTTAAAGCTCCTCTCCTGTCCAGAGGCCAATGACTCCACATAGAAAACATGCTTAATTCAATTCCATGAGCAGCTAGGTTCTATCACGAAGGGAAAGGGAGGAAGGTAGAAATACGACATGGTTCTTATTCTCAAAAAGACTCAGGTCTAGCAGAAAATGATCTCTAGCCATAATATCATGTAATAAATGTTTTATGTCTTTATAAATCAATTTACGTAGGAAATCCAAGGAGGGAGTTATTATTTCTGCTCTGAGTATGAGGGTGGTTAGAAATGGCTAAAGCATAGACATTTGAGAAAGGTATTTAAAGACAAAAAGTAATTTTAGCAAATTATTGAGATTAAAGACATAATGTAAGGGGAAGGGGGAAGGCAAAGAAGGCAATAGAAGTTAAGGTAAGGAGATCTGAAATTACATAGTATAGATGCTTAGTACTCTGGCTAGAGATCTGGGGGAAAAGGAGGAACAGGAGACAAGTGCAGGCACAATTCACAGACTCTGGAGGTTCAGCTCCAGAGCACTGCAATAAAGCAAATATCACAATAAAGCAAGTCAAATGAATTTTTGGGATTCCCAATGCATGTAAAAGTTATGTGTACACCATACTGCTGTCTATTAAGTGTGCAAAGCATTATGTCTAAACAATGTATGTACCTTAATTAAAAAATGCTTTATTGCTAAAAGTGCTAACCATCATCTGAGCTTTCAACGATCATGCTTGACATTGATGGCTGCTGACTGATGAGGATGGTGGCTGCTGAAGGTTGGGGTGCTTGTGGCAATTGTTTTTCTTGTATTTTATATACATATACATATATATATATATATATATATATATATATATATGTTTTCCAAGCTTTTATTTAAATTCCAGCTAGTCAACATATGGTGCAATATTAGTTTCAGGTATAAAATTTAGTGATTTATCACTTAGATATAACACCTGGTGCTTATCACAACAAGTGCTAGCCTTAATCCCCATCACCTGTTTAACCTGCCCCTCCAAAAACCATCAGTTTGTTCTCTAGAGTTTAGAGTCTGTTTCTTGGTTTGTGTGACAACTTCTTAAAATAAGACAATGAAGTTTGCCACACTGATTGACTCTTCATGAATATTTTCTCTGTAGCCAGTGGTGCTGGTTGGTAGCGTTTTATTCACAATAGAATGTTTTGCTCATAGTATACCTTCTTTCAAATTGGGGATCAATCTTCTGTCACTTTATTCACTAAGTTTATATAATATTCTAAATCCTTTGGTATCATTTCAACAGTTTTCATAGCATCTCCACCAAGAGATTGCATCAATTCAGTCACATCTTCACACTTGTAATTATACTTGTGATTCTAGTTCTTTTGCTACTTCCCCCACATCCACAGTCACTTCTCCATGGGGTTCCCACTGAAGTCTTTAACCTCTAAAAGTCATCCATGAGGGTTAGAGTCAACTTCTTCCAAACTGCTGTTGATGTTGATATTTTTGACCCCTTCCTATGAGTCATGGACGTTCTTAATGGCATCTAGAATGGAGAATACTTTCCAGAAAGTTTTCAACTTACTTTGCCGAGATCCACCCGAGAAATTACTATCTGCAGCACCTATAGCCTTATGAAATGTAGGTCTTAAATCATGAGATGTGAAAGTCAAAATTATTCCTTGATTGATGGGTTGCATAATGGATGTTGTGTTAGCAGGCATAAAAACAACATTAATCATTGCCTATCTCCATTGGAGCTCTTGGATGACCAGGATCAGTAATACTTTGAAAGGAATGTTTTTTTTCTGAGCAGTAGGTCTCAACAGTAGACTTAAAATACTCAGTAAGCCATGTTGTAAACAGATGTATTGCTGTACAGTCTTTGTTGTTCCATTTCTAGAGCACAGGCAGAGTAGATTTAGCATAATTCTTAAGGGCCCTAGGATTTTCAAAATGGTCAATGAGCACTGGTTTCACCTTCAAGTCATCAGCTGCATTAGCTCCTGACAAAAGAGTCAGCCCATCCTTTGAAGCTTTGAAGCCAGGCATTGACTTCTCTCTAGCTATGAAAGTCCAAGATGGCATCTTCTTCCAATCTATGGCTCTTTCATCTACATTGAAAACCTGCTGCTTAGTGTAGCCACCCTCATTCATTATCTTAGCTAGATCTTCTGGAGAACTTGCTGCAGCTTCCATATCGGCACTTCCCGCTCCACCTTGCACTTTTATGTTATGGAGATGGCTTCTTTCCTTAAACCTCATGAACCAACCTCTGCTAGATTCACCCTTTTTTTCTGCAGCTCCCTCACCTCCCCCACCTTCATAGACTTAAAGGAAGTTAGGCCTTGCTCTAGTTAGGCTTTGGCTTAAGGAAGTGTTGTGGCTGGCTTGATCTTCTTTCCAGACCACTCAAACTTTCTCCATATCGACAATAAGGCTGTTTCGCTTTCTTGTCATTTGTGTGTTCACTGAGTAACACTTTTAATTTTCTTCAGTAACTTTTCCTTTGCATTCACAATTTAGTTGTTTGTCATGAGAAGCCTAGCATTCAGCCTGTCTCTGCTTTCAATATGCTTTCCTCACTGAGCTTAATCATTTGTATCTTTTGATTTAAAGTGAAAGACCTGTGACTCTTTCCTTCACTTGAACACTTTGAGGCCATTTTGCGGTTATTCATGGGCCTAATTTCAATATCGCTGTATCTGGGAGAAGAGGGAAGCCTGAAGTGAGTGAAAGGGGGGAACGCTTCATCAGTGGAGCAGTCAGAACACACACATTTATTGATTAAGTTTGGCATCTTATATGGGTGCAGTTGTGGTACCCCCCCCCAGACAATTAGAGTAATGACATCAAAGATCACTGATCACAGATCACCACAACAAATATAACAATAATAGAAAAGTTTGAAATATTGTGAGAATTTCCAAAATGTGATAGAGAGACAGGAGGTGAGCAAATGCTTCTTGGAAAAATGGTGCCAATAAACTTGACTACACAAGGGTGCCACCAACCTTGAATTTGTAAAAAAAAAAAAAAATGCAATTAAAAAAAGGGGATGAAGCACAATAAAATAATATATGTCTGTATCTGGAAATTATCCAAAAAAAGTATATCATTAGAGTATTAGAGTATACATCAAGTATACCTTGAGTATTCTGCTAAGAAATTGAGTTTTATCTTTGATGATGATGGACATCATGGAAGACCTAGAAAGCTAATGTATAGAAGTATGAAAACCATGGTTGCTTCACAGCTAGAATTCAGTATTTGTTGAATAACTACTATGTGCCTGGTAGTGTGCAATTTGAGTGCTTTGTGGGTTAGATGGTCAAGCCCTTTTCTGTGATTTCCAACTGTAAAATGAACCATAACCAGAAAACTTAGAAATGCATGCTTCTCATAAAAAAAGTGACTAGGAAACTGAGTGGTATCTTTTTGAACTACTGGCTGATCCACAGCAATCTAAAAGTTAAAACAAAACCATTTAAAATGCAATTAAACAATCAAGAGAAAAAGCCTCTGCTTTTTTGTGTGTTTGTCATTGCATTTTCACCATTACCTTCTGCTTCATAGATGTGTCGCTTATGAACAATAATGCACATGAAGGTACTTTGTAAATATGCTCCAGATGTTAGTCAGGGTTATTTGTCTCTGACTAGAAACTCCTAGGTGCTGAGTTTTACTGGACATCACTGCTTAGAAGGCCCCCTGTCACTTTAACCTCTAAAATCCTCAAATAAAGCTGTCCCCCACCTCCCCAAATCTGTTTTATTCTGTTTTTTGCTTCAGGTGATGGCACCAATACATTAAGTTTGCCTAAGCAACAGATTTCGTTGCTCATTAGGATCTTTGGAAGCCCTAAGCACAATATAATGGCACAGCCACACTGCTACTAAACAAATATTTAAAACAAATCCGTAGAGTACATACTCTAAGGAAGTCCAACAACATTTGGATTTTTCCCATAAGGACAACTTGAATGTCTTTTTTGAACTCAATAATGTCAAATTATTCCAAAAATATTTTTAATACCTCTACTTTGCTGGTAGTCTCACTGTCTCCTGAGTAATCAGCCTTGTTGGACCCAACACCCTCCACACTCTCTCAGTTCAAATCCTTTACAGCTCCTAACTGGTTAACTTCCTGTTCTGTTCTTTAAACTTTATCTTTATCCCTCCCCATGCATCCTTCAGGGTTTCCAGACTAATCTCTGGTAAACACAGATCTGATCATATAATTTCTCTTCTTCAAAACCTTCCATGGTTCCAATCATCAGCAAAGCATCTTCTCCTTTGCTTTAACCAGGAAGGAAATTCTGAGGAAATAACCTTCTTGAAGTTCTATCAGCAAATAGAACTATAGAACAAATAAATAAAAATGAATAAGTAAACAAAATCAATCATTTCTTAGGAGAAAACTGTCTTATGATTTCATCATTTTAGAAAGTAAGAGTTTAGAAAGTAAGAGTTTGTTCGTAGCACCCGCATTCGGCAATCAAAGAGAATGGCATTGTTTCTGTCAAAAGCTGTTGGAAATGGCTGTTTAGAAAGCATTTTGATAATGTATTAGTAATAAAAGGAATTTATGGATTTATCAGAGTTAATGTATATGCTATCAAAAAAAAAAATAAAAAGATCTCAGAAACTAAGGTTCTAATTGAAAAAAGAACATTTTAAGCACTTCCATATTATCAAAATGGACACCAAACAGAAGAAAACAAATTTGAGATAATACCATATTGTCTGATTACAATACAAGTAAATTTTAAATAAGTAAGAGAGAACTTTTTTCAAGTTTACTTATTTATTTTGAGAGAGAGAGAGCACATGCAAGCTGGGGAGGGCCAAAGAGAGTGGAAGAGAGAGAATCCCAAGCAGGGTCCACACTGTCAACACAGAGCCTGATGCGGGGCTCAATCTCACATACCATGAGATCATGACCTGAGCCAAAATCAAGAACCAGATGCTTAACCCACTGAGCCACCCAGACACCCCAATAAGAGATAATTTTAAAAGACTCACATATTTAGAGAGCTTAAAACTTCTGAATAACTAATAAGTCAAATAACAAGTTATGATGGAACCTAGAAAATATTAGAACTAATGGTAAAGAGAATATTGCATATCAAAATTTGCTAGATGAAATCAAACTGATTCTGAAAAGGAAATTGTGAGCATTTTTTGCAATTGCTTGAAACTAATTTAAAAAACAGTTAACAAACCTTTTTTAAAGAAGGTATTAAAAAACAGAATAAGCTAAAAATAGTAGAAGCGAAAATATAATAAAGACTAAACATTAATGATACAGAAAATAAGGGAACAAAATTAAGATCATGAAATAGGAAGAAAAGCATGTGATAGAACAGACAAAAATCATAATATATATAATAATATATAATACATAATAATATAATATATAATTATAATAACATAATACATAATAATATATAATATATATTATCATATAATTATATATAATAATATATGTTATAATATATAATTATATATAATATTAAATATATATATTTTTAAATGTTTATTTATTTTGAGAGAAAGAGAGTACATGCATAAGTAGGGGAAGGGCAGAGAGAGAGAGGGAGAGAGAAAGAAGCCCAATCAGACTCCTTGCTGTCAGTGTAGAGCCCAATGCCGGGATCTATCCCATGAATGGTGACATCATGACCGGAGCCAAAATCAAGAGCCAGACCCTCAACCAACTGAGCCAATCAGACACCACGTTTCATAATATGTTTTTAATATTAACTTCTAGGAGCTAAAATGTGAGGAGAAGCCACAACAAAGCTTGGAAAATACTGAAATAACTTGTGTAAGCTAATTAATATGTGATCATTGTAAAAATGTTATAAAATACTTGAAATAAGTCCAGAATTAACTCCTTTTTCTTAGGAATCTTTCCAGGTAATTTTAGTCTCACTAGTGGTATAATGTGTATATGTACATGTCTGCACATATAGCCACATGATCTGTATGTGTTGTTAACTTGAATTGCTTTCCTAGTAAGTATTGTGGTCTATATTTCTGCAATTTTTTCATGTAACAATGTACCTCAGACATTTTTCTTACATTAGTACATATAGATTTACTCCATTAAAAAAAAATCATCGTTTAGAATTCTGCCTAGAATGTGTACCATAATTTATGATGGGTATTTAAGTAATTTCTAGACTTTCAGTATTGCAAAGTGTTGCAGTTAATATCCCTGAACATATATCTTTGCACATTATAAAGGTTTTTCTGTGAAATTGATTATTTGAACACACAAGTAACTCATGCTAATTGTTTTCAAGTATAAATTGTCGTTAATGTGCAAAAAATACAAGTTTAATTATCTGAATCCTTAATAACCTTCTTGAAAGCTTTATATATCCTTCAAGCAGAAAAAACAAGTAGATGATAAAATTGTCCCCTGTCTAGACTCAGGCGACGATGGCGACATTTGTTTTCAATTATTAATTAAACACACATGAAGCCCTTTAGATGAACAGGTGATACGGTTATTCTTAGATGTGTTGCTTGTTTACAACAAGGGCATATTTAGAGCCTGAGATCAAAGTTCTAAAGCTGATTTCAAAACAGTGGCATTAATTGTCCTAAGGCCTGGGACTCTGGGGAAGCAACTGGGAGAGAATGAAAATGACATAAACGACAACAAAGTCACATCGTTTTGTCATTGCTTATAAACAGACCATTACTGACCATTACTGTAATCAAATCATTACATCTTTACTCAAACCAGTGCATTGGTGCTGGTAAAGGTACAAAACCAAAACAAAACAAAAAAGAAAACATTCTCTGCTGTTGTCTCAAGGAAGAGATACAGTACGTGTATGTGAGAGGGTTATATTATCACTCATCCATTAATGCTTTTACTTGAAAAACATTTCTTCATCACCTACTATATGCCAAGCTCAGTGCTAAGCAGTGAGCATATAGTATTAAACAAAATTTCATATTATCCCTGGCCTCACAATGTTCCCTTGGATCTGCCATTTAGCCACCATAGTAATTTGAATATTTTGGCATGTATTCTTTCCCCACTATTTTCACTGCCCTGTCCTAGCTCAGGATCATTATCATTTTATTCCAGAACTATTATTTTTTTATAAGTGTTCACCCTGCTCTCAGCCCTAACCTATTAACCCACTATTGTTGAAAATTTTTTCCTAACACACCATTCTCACTATGTTCTTTCATTCAAAAACAGTTCCTCTGTGTTGTCTACAATGTCCAAAATGTATACATGCCAGAACTTCCAAAATTTCCCCAGTCTATCCATCCAGCCTGCTAGGAGATACCTACCTCCCCCACCCAACACACACACACAAGCTTCCCACTCCAGTTAGGTACATGCTCCTTACTAACTCCAGAAATATGCCTGGGACATTTTTGTGTCTGAATCTTAGTTCAAAGTCTACCTTCCATTGTATTTCCTCTTTTATTTTCAATTATTTAGATCCCACTCATAATTTAAGGCCCAAGTTAAGCCATAACTGAATAAAGTTAGTTATCTTGTGCTTGTTGTATGATAAGAACAAAATTGAGTGCTGGAGTTAACAACAAATACACAAAGTATGGTGTGTTCACTCAATGACAAACATAAATAAGCAATTGCAACACAAAATGACAAAAATTTAAAGACATATAGAGGTTACTGTGAAATTAGAGAGACAGCTAACACATTTAGAGGCATGAGTAGGAATAAGGAAGGAAGACTTCTTGGGAGAAGTTACTCTCAAGGAGAGTCTTAAAGGCTTAGGAGGAGTTGGCCAGGTGAAGGGACTAGGGACTTTCCAAGAAGAGGGGTCAGCTTGAGCAACCACATTGGCAGGATAAACAGCACAGCATGTGAGTGGGATTACAATGAATTCAGTATTGCAAGACAGCAAAGCATGAGGTAGATGGTCATGTAAGATGAGGACAAAGAAATGGACCAAATGATGTGGAACCACCAGCAAGTTTTGTTGGGGATATCATAAGATCAGAATCAAATTTGGATACCTTCTTCTGTCCATTGTGTAAGGATGAGTTTGAGCACGTAGTCTTAGTGGCTGGGAGACCAATGCAGTATTCTAGGGCTTTCATTAAAGAAATAGAAGTAGTTATACTTCTTATAACTTATAAGAGAGGGAGGGATTCTCTCTCAGCCCCTCCCCCCTCAAAATAAATAAGCTTAAAATAAAAAATAAAATAAATAAATAAGGTTCCTGTAGGACAAGGGGGTAGAGGTGACCGGGAGATTCTGGACCACTTCAGAGCTAGAGAGAGAACTGAAGCATTACTGACATAATACCACCAGGATTACTACAGTGTATTACCACTTCTGGTGGCAGTCAACATCGGTATGTGGATTTGCTCAAGGAACTGCAGAAAGTGGAAGAAATGTGAGTTGATGGCAGAAACTTGAGGAACATCAACACTGAAGATGTAAACAGTAACAGCAAAATTCATGGAAAAGACGAAGAAAGAGTGCTCAGAGATGTGTAGCTGATTAAAGACAGACTGGCAGAGTGGTGTAATGGAAAGCTAGAGTGGAACGTGTCAAGACAAAGGGAGCAATGAACCTTGTCAGATGCAATGGACACATCTATCCAATTCAATGGGCTGGTGGCAGGAAAAGCCAGACTTCGGTTTATAAAGAAGTGAGTAAGACAAAGAAGAGAAAACTTAATCCTACGTTCAAGAAATAGTAATGACAGGGAAGAGGAGAGAGAGGCTGATATAAGAACAGCATGTGGTGAAGGGAAGATCTTTATTTAGGATGCAAGATATTTGTTTGCTTATGGTTTTTTTTCAATTTTTTTACATGATTGTTTTTGAGAGACAGAGAGGGAGGTAGAGGGAGAAAGGAAGAGAGTCAGAGCACGAGCAGGGGAGAGCAGAGAGAGAGAGGGAGACACAGAATCCGAAGTAGGCTCTAGGCTCTGAGCTGTCCACACAGAGCCTGCTGTGGGGCTCGAGCTCAGGAACCATGAGATCATGACCTGAGCCAAAGTCAGAGACTTAGCTGACTGAAACACCCAGGCACCCCTGTTTACTTACGTATTTAAGGTATTATGTTTCTCTAACACAGAAGTGAGGCTGAAGATCTAAGATAGAGAAGATAATTGATGGAGGAAATCATAAAAGAAGGCAATTGACTCTGTGCACCAATGGGAAGGGAAAGACCAGTTTGTTCTCTAAGACTAAAAGGAAGGAGTTGAATTGTGGGTATGTAAATAAGTGTATAGATAAAGAGAGCAGAATTGAGGAAGAGCATGTGTGATGATCTCATCTTTCCTCTGAAAGTAGGATATTTTCCCTAAAAGTGGTCCCAAGGAGCTCTATCTCCATTTGTACTCCTATGGCACTATTTTCTGAAAGATTCCTTAAAAATGCTCTAGAGTGCCTTTTGTTTCTGCGCGCACACACACACACACACACACACACACACACAATCTTTAACCAAATTATTTACTTTCTTGAAAAATTACTATTGGTCATATTGGCTGTCACATAACACCCAGAGTGGGCTTACTCTATGACTAAAGAATAAAAATAGATTCAGTAGTAAATTCAAGCCCTCCAGATATCACAAAACAATGTGTAAGATTGCAAGATGAAAAATTAAAAAGAAAACAAAAGAATAAATAGTAGAGAATTAATTCAGAATCACTGCCTATTTTTGGCACATTAGAAAAATGAACAATTCTAGAGGTTTTTAATTCTTTGAGATTTTTCTGTACTAAGATGAAAGAGAGAGAGAGAGCAGATGGAAAGAGAGAACAGAAAAATACAAACCTAGAAAAATAAATATTATTTTGCTACTCTATGGATCCTCCACAACATGGTGCTTGGCATATGGCAGGAGTCAAGAAATAGATAACTAATGGGCTGATATAAACACTGATAAAGGAGTCATATATATGATTCATACGGAAACATGTAACTCCTTAACAATGGCATGATCGCTAAGAGTGAAGAACCTCAGAGAATTAGAAATAATTAAGATAAGAACTGGAGCAGCGCTCTATGGACATTGTGTACCCATATGAAAGGCCATGTGATAGCCCTTCCTGACCCCAAAGCCCCTGGGTGTTTTGACAGGCCTTATGAATATATCGCCAAGTGCGAGGCTGTGGATGGCTGACTTGCACCTGCTCTCAGATCCCACTCGGCAGCACAAGGGCCCATGGGAAATAGGGCCAGACCTGTTTGGCTTCAGCTCGGCGTCCACTTCTATCGACAGCCATAAAACTCAAATAGAGTCTAAGGAAGTGAGATATTTGGTAAACAGGAAAATGGGATTGCCATTTGTCCTGGTTTCACACCAATGGTGGGAGCCAATATAGTTGATCACAACAAAATTTTCCCTTGATAGCTTCACTTTACATCTTCAGTGACCTGCCTGGAGTCTGGCAGAAAACATGCACTGTATGGCCAGAGAAGTCTGTGCTTTCTCTTCCCTTCACTTTGCCATCCTGTTAGGGGACTGACAAATATTAACTAACATGCTCAGGCACATCTTGTTCCTGTGACAGTTCTGCTCACTGAAGCTAGAATAAGATAAATATAATACTGTATTATATACTTCAAAGTTACTAAGAGGCTAGATCTTAAATGTTCTCACCACAAAGAAGAAATAATAATGATATGGGCACCTGGGTGGCTCAGTCGGTTAAGCCTGGGACTCTTGGTTTCGGCTCAGGTCATGATCTCCCGATTTTGTGGGGTTCAAGCTCCACACTGGGCTCTGTGTTAACAATGGGAAGCTTGCTTCCGATTCTCTCTCCTTCGCTCTCTGCCCCTCCCCCGCTTACCATGTCTCTGTGTCTCTCAAAAGTAAATAAATAAACATTAAAAAAATTAAAAAGAAGCATGAGATTTTTCTCTGCTTTAGAAAAAGAAAGAATAATTATGCAATGTGGTAATAGCGTTAGCTAACATTATGGTGGTAATCCTATTGTAATAGATAAACATATCAAATGTACACATATGTGGGTCACCTTAAACTTCTACAGTGTTATATGTCAACTATATCTCAATAAAACAAGCAAAGATTTGCTAGCATTGCAGTTCTGTGAAGTCAGTTCTACCCAGCTTCAGATACTTCTCAGCCCATCAAACTGTGGTGGATTTTCTGCTAAAATTATTTTCTGTAGTCGCCAAGTCCACAGGCAGGGCTTTTGCCTACATATCTGATTTGCTCTCTATTTCTCTGCTGGGACTCTTCACGCTCTGAATACTGTTCCCAACAAAACTCCCAGTTCTAGAAATTGATTCTGCTGAAATAAAAACATAATAGTATAAGGATGTTAATTCTTGCAGAATTTGTGGCAGCAAACAACTGGAAATGACCTTTGTATCCACTATGGAGAATGGTTGAATAAAGTATATATCCACACCATGTAATATTACACAGATATTTGCCAGGTCTAGAAAGCTATTCAAGATATAATGTTAATTTTTTTAAAGGACTCCAATAGTAGCAGTTATAATGTGATCCTACTTTATCCTGAAGGCGAAATCTTTGTCTGTTGGTGTGTCTATGATTTTACATGCATTAAATAAAATAAAAAAGAATAAGTATCAAATTGTTCACATCAGTTAGGTCAGTCGGGAGATTGAAAGGTTATTACATATGTATTGTTGATGTTCTTAAGCATGAATTACATCTATAACTTTAAAAATAAAACACCTATGTGTGCCTGGGTGGCTCAGTCAGTTAAGTGTCCAACTCTTGGTTGTTGCTCAGGTCATGATCTCACGATTTCATGAGCTCAAGCCCCATGTCAGGCTGTGGGCCGGCAGTGTGGAGCTTGCTTGGGATTCTCTCTCTCCCTCTCACTCACACCATTTCTCTCTCTCTCAAAATAAATAAATAAACTAAAAAAAAAATTTTTTTTTAAATAAAACACCTAAAAACTCAAGATACCTGACCCTCATCCAGACTTGCAGCACCTCAAGGGAAGTGCTATATGAGAAGACTTAACGATAAATAAAATGAATAATTTTGTGGAGGGAAATAATTGTAGACCCATTAAATTTCTTTTAGCTCTTGGAAACAAGACAAGTTATTTTATTTCATCTACAAAGATATTTCTTCTACTTCTCTCTTACCACATTAGGAAATCCTACCAATCTTGATCCATTTTGAAGATCCACATGAATTTTAAATAAAGAAATAGCTTGTCTGTTTACTCTGCTTCTGACCACTATCCTTTGTTAACACTTAAATCAAATGTTCTTTCTAGAAGGAGCCATAGTCCCAGAAAAATAAGTTCACTCTCCTCTCAGGTGATGACATGTGAAATCTAACTCTTTTCTGTGTATCAAGTATTTCATTTCAAGATCCTTAATTGGGACACAGAGACTTAGAGATATTGAACACCATAAGCAGCTTTGGGGCATTAAAACAATTCCCCATGATCCCCGCCACCCCCAACCCCACGCCCTGTCGTTTTCATAGCCACTTGTCACTCTTATGAAATGTCAGGACTGCTCCTAGACTGACTGACACAGCATGGCTGACATCTCACTGGAAGGTATGATTTAAAATAGTTTGATGTAAACTGAGAGAAGCTTCCTAAAATACTGGGATCCAGAGCTGTAGAGCTTGAGGATTAAAAAGATAAAAATCCTAATTTAAAAGTTTTCTAAATATAAAATTGAAGGAGGCTCCCAAGGCAGGAGTCAGGTTTCTATTTAAAAAAAAAAGTGTTTTTTTGTTTGTTTGTTTCAGTTAAAAACTATAAACTGGGAGTTTGGTATCATGTTAGGCCTTATTTTCTAAACTTGTATTCTAACTGTTAAACACTTGAGCTTAGGAACCTACCCTATGCTCCGGTATATTCATTCTTCCTCACAATGTTACACACATAGAGAATGTTCAATAAATGTTGGATAACAGAATTTTGCTACACAAATCCATAAAACTTTTAAGGATTCAGGAATGGTATTTTTATATTCAGCTGCAATATTAATGATAGAATATTAATGCACTATTAACAATAGAAAGAAAGAAAAAAGTTCTGAAACTAAAGAAATGATTTGATACTAAGAATTTTATGTGGGGGGGTTCGCACGCAGGCATACATGCATATGTTCACTCTCCTGTGTAAAACTTTGTATGTAAGATAAAAATCTGTATAAAGTAGTAAATAATGCAATATCTTGTCTTTTAAACTAGCACTTCTTGCTTCTGACATAAGGTAAGGAATTCAAAAAGTTCAGAGAAAAGCAAAAGGCAAATTGAAAAAGTTTGATAATGGCTTTTTAAAATAAGTCAATAGAGTGAGGGAAAGATGGAAATGAAGCAAGTAATATTGATTGCACTATTTACAAAACTGTTTTTAGATTATTACAAGTGGTTATACTATAGGTTAAACATCTATTCCAAATTTGTCAAGGGTCTTAGGGATGCACTATCCTGTGTCCATGCAGCCATAAGGCTACGGCCAAGGATCCTCCAGGAGCAAAAAGGAAATTGTATTCTATTGAACTTTTCCAGAAATATCCCTCTTTTTCTCTTCTTCCTCTGTTTTCCTCTTCTACCCACTCATTTTCTCTTCCTCTTCACAGTCTAATCATAAGTAATCCTTTTCTTGACTGCTAGAAACATCTTTTTTGGCTCCTCTTCTCTCTTGGAGGAGTTACCTTTTGATCTCAGACTCACTGGAGACTGGTGCCCAGAAGGGTAAATAAATCCGAGTTCCATGAGCACCTTTTAATGTCTGTGATTCTAAGTCCATAAAATCTTTCATCCTTAGTAGTAAAATTGGAGAAAAAAAATGGTTTCTCTCATTTTGAGTCAGGTTGCATTGCTAACATGAACCTAGAACTTCTTTTTGACACTTGATTTCCTCTCTGGCAGAATGAAGGTTTCCTATTCTTTTTTTTTTTTTTTTTTAAGAAATTTGTCAAAGTCTCTGAAAGTGTCCCTTAAACCCCTCCCCCACCAAAAAATGGCACCAGAAAAACCCAGCCTGATCAGTTAATGGTAAATGAATCAGAAACATACGGATTAAATTCTCCTTAAAACACACAAGGGTTTAAAAATTAAGCAAAAAATTACTGAGCAAAATATTTGTTTGCCAAATCCCAAATGTTTGAAAAATAGTTCAAGATGTTTGTTGAACCTGAAATGGGCCGGAGTTACCCATCCATATTTAATTCAGGCAAAAATAATTTTTACCAGATGAATCCTCTCGTTAGTAGAGTGCATAAGAAAGAAAAATCAATAACAATATAAAAGAAATTTAATTTTTTTTTAATTTTAAGTATTTTTCCAGCCTTATGGAGATATAATTGACGTATAACATAGTGTAAATTTGAAGTGTAAACATGTTGATTTGATACGCTTATGTATTACAAACTGATTACCACCAGAGCATTACCTAACCCCTGTAACATGCCACATAATTGCTATTTCTTTTTTTGTGATGAGAATATTTAAGATCTATTCTTTGTAAAATGTAAGCATTCAAACTGAAAAGCAATTGCCTTTGTGAAAGGCTCTCCAGGAAGATGTAATGACTCCATTCTGGATTTTCCAGGCCACCCAGGACTCACCCCAAGTTACGTGTATTGTTAAGCTATGCATAAACCCTGCTGCCTGCAGCCTGTGTGTTCTTGTGCTTTTCAGCTCAGCTTTTTCCTTTGGTAATATGGCCAACAAATATTGTGGGATGGTGAGAATGACCATGTCAAGAGCTTGTGACTGGAAGAACAGTCTCTTCCCAGGGTAATTTTGGCCTTCAGTGATTATAAAGATTTCCATTTAATTACTTCATGACCTGGTCTTATAGATACTGGTCCCATCAATCTTGATGAGTGATTCATCTTACCCTAACAGATAGATCCAAGACTAGATGGCGAATAATAAGTGTTTTTGCTGCAAAGTTAAAGTTGATACTAAAGAGTTGGTGAGTACTGTATGTAAATAACATACTTTTTCCAAATATCTTTTCTAGGTATAGAAGTTTGATGAAGCAAATGGATGGAAAGAGTGAAAAAAAGAAATTGGAGAGGAAGGTGAAAGAGAGAGCAAACTCGTAAGTACCTTCTGTTATACTTTGGGGCTAATATAGTTATAGCTGTATAAGTTTTAATGGGAAGAAGCTGGAATATCAAAATGGGAAGGGGCTTTAGAGATTATCTAGACTATAGCAGCTTCTTCATCTTCCATTTCCAGATATTTCACTCAGTAGCCTTAGTTTTTAAAAGTTACATAAGACTATGCATTAATTTTCTCTTGCTGTCATGTTAAATTAGCACAGATTTAGTGGCTTAAAACAATACAGATTCATTATCATACAATTAGGCAGGTAAGAAGTCGAACACAGGTCTTCCTGGGCTAAGATCAAGGTCTCAGCACATCTGCATTCCTTTTGGAGGCCCTAGGGGACAATCTGTTTCTTTCCCTTTTCTAGTTTCTAGAAGCTACTCACATTCTTTGGCTCATCTCCGTCTTCCTCCATCTTTAACCACAGCAGTGCTGCATCTCTTAAGACTTTGCTTATGTGTTCCTCTCTCTCTCTCTCTCTCCTGCCTCCTCTTCCCCTTATAAGGGTTCTTGTGATTAATTGGGCCCACCCAGATAATCCAGGATAATCTCTCTATTGTAAGGTTAGTTTTTTCGGTAACCTGAATTCCATCTGTAATCTTAATCCCCCTTTGCCATGTAACAACATATTCACAGCTTCCAGGGATTAGGACAACATCTTAGGGGATAGAGTGCGGGCATTATATTACCTACTATACACTATAATCTCATTTGTAGATGGAAGCCCTATGGGAGAGAGGGATTAGATTTGCCTCTATGGCAAACTTAGTTTGCTCCATGTTTCTATGTGAATGGAATGAGATAATAACAACCTGCCACCTCTAGTAATTCTGCTCAATGATTCCCAAACTAGAAATGTGTCTTATCTCCTGCTTATAGTCCAGACATTGATTTGCTTTTTAGATATGGTCAGGCTACTGTGTGAACTAAAAGAATCAATGAATCTTTAATTATTAAGTGGCTGCTGTGTCCCTAGAAGTGGACTCCTGACTAAGATCATTCATTGGTGCTATATTTTGGGGATTTGGAAACCAAACCCCTAACATGTAAACAAAAGAGGACCTATGTAATAAGGAGTTGGGGTCGTTATCTCATAGTGGTCCAGAGTGTTTCCTGAGCATAAATTAAAAATTTTTTGGCAATGAGGAGAATGAAATGCAGCAGAAAATAAACTTTTATTATTTTATTATTTTTTTTAATGTTTATTTATTTTGGAGAGAGAGAGAGACTGAGTGCAAGCAGGGGAGGAGCAGAGAGAGAAAGAGACAGAATCTGAAGCAGGCTCCAGGCTCTGAGCTGAGTTGTCAGCACAGAGCCCGACGTAGGGCTCGAACTCACAGACTGCGAGTTCATGACCTGAAGTTCAATGCTTAACCGACTGAGCCACCCAGGAGCCCCAGAAAATAAACTTTTAAATAAAAGATGGAAAACGCATTGGCCTGTGTGTGAATGTCCTAAAAAGTAAGCACTGCAGTAAACTCTCATCTCCTCAATTTAGAAATGTAGTTTATGGGGGAAAACAAAGCATTTAATGATTTTTTAAGGCACAAACAGTAGTAGAAATTGATAAAATATAGTGTAATTTTCCAGCTACATTCAATACAACTAGAATAAAATTTTCAACTAATTTTAATTAGTCATAACAAGGATGCATTTAATTTTCTCATGTTTATTAATATGATTTAATTTTTTCTATTATCTCACCTCTTCATTGTTCCCTATATCATGAAGTATTTAGCACAGTGACCAGCTAATTGGTCACTCATTCTGTCTTTATAGGAAGAATAAATAAAAAGTAAATTTAATACATTAAATAAAATGTATTTATGGCATCTGAGTATTAATATGTTATGTATCATACATGAACATAAATTAAAGTTAATTAATTAGTTAACTGATAAGAAAATATTAAAAATAGCTTTGAGCAAATGATTACCTCAGTAAAACAATTCTTTAAAAGTACTAAAAGAGAATGATACAATATAATATTCTACATACAATACAATGCTACATATAAATATCTAGTGATACAGAAATTTTTAAATATACTCTTTGGATCTATGCAACATGACGGTATGTTATGATTTCCAAATTTCTCTATGTACTCAGTGGGAACATCTAGTTGGTCAGAAGGAAACAATGTATCAATATGCTTTTTAAAAAGTTTTCATTTTGGGAAGCCTGGCCCAGTCTCTCACCTATTTTAGGACCTTTCTCAAGTTATAAAGGTATATGCATGCTGTGCAGTCAAAGTAAATGTCACTGAGTTATAAAGATTATCTCATAATGAAACAGTTGTTTATTATCACTAACACTAGGAATATCTATTAATTTATTGAGAAAAAATAACCAGCTGTTATTTTAAGCCCATTATATACATCATCTAAGTTATCTCTTAAAAGTACTGGAAGGTTGGTGTCATTGTGTGCAGTTCACAGTTAAGGTTCAAAAAAGTGGTTAATTAGTCTGCCTTAGGAACTTACAATCGATTCTAAGCACCGTGTCCTTCTGCTGGTCTCTAACTGACCCTAACTACTTAAAACTAACCTGATGTATTTTTTAAATACTACTAAACTGGGGCACCTGGGTGGCTCAGTCGGTTAAGCATCCGGCTTCGGCTCAGGTCATGATCTCACAGTCCATGAGTTCGAGCCCCGCGTTGGGCTCTGTGCTGACAGCTCAGAGCCTGGAGCCTGTTTCAGATCCTGTGTCTCCCTCTTTCTCTGACCCTCCCCTGTTCATGCTCTCTCTCTCTCTCTGTCTCAAAAAAATAAGTAAAAACATTTAAAAATAAAATAAAATAATACTAAACTAACAAAACCCTTCTGATGGGCTCCCACAGAACTGAAGGGAGTGTCGTATCGCCCTTCAATGTGTTGTAAATAAGGACAGGAAGTCTATATATGAAAATCCTAATTTCAGTACTAAATACCAACTTTAAAATTATTTCTGGGAAAGTAGCAAAGATGACTTCACAGCACTTACTTTGGAAAAGAGGAGATGAAATGAAAACTGAATACTGAGGGGCATAAGCAAAGAAAATGATCTTAAATCATGACCTTCTCTTTTCGATATAATTAGGGCCAAGTCCAATGACTAGTTTCAAAAGTCACTGGGCGTAGTTAACAAAATATTGTGAGATTCTTTTTCTTTCCACTTCTTTGAATCCAACAGCGTTCTAGAATTGTTAAGGACTAATTCTACCTGAGGAATGACCTGGAAATTTTAACCCCAAAGAGACTTTTTCTAATTATTTTGATTTGTTCTTGAGGGCACATATAGGAAAACACAAGGATAAAATGAAATCTGACAACTTTAAAAAATTGAAATTATTATTCAAATATAAGGTTTTATTTCCTTCATGAGCTTTTCCCTGATTATTCCATCAAAACAGATTTTCAGTAGAATAATACATTTTTCTTAGTAGTATTTTCTGCTCTGTCGAATATCTATTTCATACCACAGAAAGTATTTTGGTAAGTGAATGTTTATGTTATTACAGTAAAAGTTCTGTAATTTTTAAAATGTACATCACTTAAGCATTTGAGGCCAAGTTCAAGTAATGACCATCCCATACTTCTCTTCTGTACTTTTTTTCGATACATTCTGTCATTTGATCTTCAGGGAATCCCACAATATAAGGCAGGGCCTCCTGAGGGGTATTATTAGCAACTGAAATTTCTTCCCCTTGTATGGTGCATGCTGACAACTTCTTCATCACTGTCTTCTGCCCAGAAACCTCCCCTGAGTTGTGGACTCCTATATCCAGCTTTCTGCTGGCATCTCTGCCTAGATATCCCATAGGCACCCCAAACTCAACGTGTCTGAACACTCATCACCTTCTCCACCACACAAGCTTTGCTTCCACCGTTCTTGGGTCAGCCTCCATGGGTCCTATACTTTGTATTCTTGAGTCTTCTCTATTTTTGCAGATTTTACTTCCCAAGTATTTCTTGGCTCCTCTCCAATGTCTTCCTCCAAGCTCAGCACCTAAAGGCTCCTACTGGCTTCCTGTAAATCCATCCTTCACAGAGTCACCCAAGTGCATTATTTCAAATCTAAATATGACTACAGCACTTTCCAGAAGATTCTTTATTGTCTTCAGAATTAAATTCATGTTTCTTAGTGAGAAATACAGACTCTTTGTGAGCCATCCTATACCTTTCCAGCATTCTTCTCCCCTAGTCAAGTTAGCCAGAGTTGATCAGTATTGTTCTGTCTCATTGTTTGACACTTTTTGAACTCTGGTGGCATCCAATCGCTTGAGCCCCTTAAACAATCACTGTTTCCTAATGTTCTTTGCCTCCTTGAAATGGCTGCATTCCGTTTATAAGACGCTGAGTCTTAGTTCACACGTCACCTCTTCCTCTATCCACACCCACGTGAGATGAGTTCTCTTCTTTGCTCCCACAAACCTGTATGTTCATCATTACAACTGAACACAGGGTCATGTCGAACCCGAGCATTTCTTAAGAAGAATACCTGGAAATATCTGGGGCCTTTCTGTTTTCAGTGTCTTACACTTTTTAGGCCATGTGCAAATGTTTGCAGTTGAATGAATAAGATATTAGAATATGGGTCTCTCTCTCTCTCTCTCTCTCTCTATCTATATATCTATATCTATATCTATATCTATATCTATATATATTTTTTTTCTTTTTTGGTTACACCATGCTGTCTCTAATGCTGATCCTATCTACTTTAAAACCCAAATAAGTACTGCAATTTTGGTAGGACAGAAATCACTAGTTTGAAATGTTACATTTTCGTAGTTTGATACCATACACAATAAGCAGAATTTTCAATGAAAATTGATTGATCTGGTAAAGCGTTCATATTCTGCTAGCTATTTTCACAGTTTTGGGTCCAAAATCATTATAATATAGTTTCTACTTTAGCATTCATCAAAACTACAAAAGAAATGTTGCCATTCATGGATATATTAGTGCAATAGGGCCCAATGCTGCTTTCAAAGACTATTTTCTTATACAGAGACATTTTATAGTCAGGCAATCATCTTGTTAAACATTTCCTATAAAATTTTAAAAATCATTACCCGGGAGTCTATCACTGTGGCACTAATCACACCTCTACAATTAAGCTTATTTCAACCCTTTCACTGGAATTCTTTTTCTTTAATCAAGGGTTTATTATTGGACTGTTAATGTGAAAGTCGAAATAAAAAAATCTCAGCTCACGAATGAATTCTAATAGCAGTTATAGAAAACCCTGAGAAATTCTAATATTTTTCTGTGAAATTTATGTTAGGATGTGGGTTTAACCCCCCTCCCCCCACTTTTTTTTTCCTGTAGAATGTTTTGCCTTACTTAAGGGAACTGAAATTTTTCTTCATGTCTTTAAGGATATCCTTAATCTACTGCGTTTGGGTTTTCCTTGGTATGAACACAAAAGCACAATTATTTTATTAAGCTGGAGGTACAAATGCATCACTTTCCTACCTTTTCTACATCACTAAATGGAAGTGCAGTTTTGACTTTTGTAAGGAAAAAAGGGTTAGAAAGTAATTTTATCTTGCCAAATGAATCACCCAGCTTTTATACCTCCCAAGAGTTTCACTGAGAAGAATTTTAAGTTCAAGGACAACACGTATCTTTATACCAAGCTAGTCAGATTTCGACTTTAGAATGAGCTAATTTGGTATAAAACTATAGTTTTGAAGCAAATTCACACACGACTGCATTTGCAAAACACAAAAATCCTATGAGTAATCAGAGCCACCCTAAACCTCCTGAACTACCTGCTGTGTTCCTCCTCCCTCTTCACCACCACCCCTTCAGTTCAAATCCCAACCATCTGTCACCTGGATCAATATCTTTCTGTCACCTCACATCATCTCTTTCTCCTTCGAATCAATTTTCCTGGTGATAGCCTCAGAGATACATGTTTTTGAGTGATTATACCTTTTTAAATTGGAATACTTATTGGTTGCACTCATTCTGTTTTTCAAGATAAAGAATAAAGCCTTGACATGAGAAGCAGGCATTATTATTTACCTAGCCCTACATCAGTACCCATGTTGGTTCTCCCTTGCCCACCTTACCCCAAGAGCTAGGAAAGCTGATAATCACTTCTCCAACCTTTCTTGCATTTGCAGCTAAAAGACGGCATGTCACAGATTTCTGACCATGGGGTATAATTGTAAATGTGCTGAGGACCAAGAGGACCTTTGGTTTTACATATGAAACAGACAGATGTAGCTGATGCTGCTACCCTTTCCTTCACTTTTTCCTGCCTTGAATATGGCTATGAGGTCAGGAGTTTCAGCAGCCATTTTATGACCATGAGATGACAAGTGTGAGGATTAAAAGCAACCCACTAACCATGGATAGAGGAAAAACAGAATAAACCCGGGTCTCCATTGGCATCGGTGGACAGCTGAACGAAGGTAAATAATTGCCTACCACTAAAATCTTTGTTATTGAACTTACATTGTTAAAACTGTTAGTAGAATCTTCTATTTTTTGAAATCAAAAGCGTTCCTAACAGAAATACATGGCGTACATTGCCTACCATAATTCTCCCACCTTCCAGTGATATCAGTGTTCTTTGAGTTCCTAAAATGTTCATCCCTGCCTTGGTGACTCCTATCATACCACCCAATCCCCCACCCTCACACTTCACCTAGCTAATGCCTTCTCAGTCTCCAAATCACAGTTAAAATGTGTCCAAGAGACTTTCTCTGATCCCTAGAGTAGGTCATCTCCTTCAGTTATATACTCTTGTAACTTCCACTGATTGTCTTTCTTGGTACACATTTGAAGCACATATTCACACGCATAGGTATTTAATAATATTGTCTTTTCCACGAGAGTGTTCAGGTTGAAGCTATATTGCTTACTATTGTCTGCCCAATTTTTAGCAAACAGCATGGCATTGAATAAGCATTGAGTTACTTTAAGGAAGGAAAGAAAGAACAAAAGAAGGAAGGAAGAAAGTTCATGTGAACTAAAATCTCAAATCTGAAGTTAAACTTGGGCTTTCCTTTGAATTTTTAGCTTTCTATCTCATGATAGTGGTATTTCCCCTGCCAGGGAAGTATTGCTTTCTATCTTACATGTGGAAAAAAAAGAAAGAAAGAAAGAAAGAAAGAAAGAAAGAAAGAAAGAAAGAAAGAAAGAGAGAGAGAGAAAGAAAGAAAGAAAGAGCCTCAAGTGAATGGTCTGTGTTTTTGAAACCCAATACAAAAGTATCATAATGCACTCTGTTGCAGAAAGTGTTAAAAGAAAAATCCGTTATTCCTTTATTATTTTGGTTTCCTTTGATCTCATTTAATTTTGTCATTACAAAAAAAGCAAAAAACAAAAACAAAAACAACATTGAGTTCACATGTTCTACTGCAGATTGGTGTTTGATGCATCGCTGTCAGAGAGCCAGGAATGGGAAAAGTGATCAGTTTTGACATTGGATTTCATGGCTTGCTAAGGATCCAGTAGACTCCCAGAAGTTTATGCACAGTCTATAAGGGGCCATGAAACTCTCTGAAATTATATACCAAATTTTGTATGTACATGCAGTTTTCTAGGGAGAGAGGTTAGAGCTTTAATCAGATTTTCAATATGGTTTTAGTTAAGAATAGGTTAAGGTTAAGAATCACTGGGTTAGGTTACTAAATATAGTGGTGGTTTTGAAATCAAAAGTTATATACTTTTTAAAAAGATTAACTTATAGGTGTTTACTATATGCATATTTGGGGGAAATGTACTTGTCAAGTATAAATAAATCCATGCTTTATGGGGTTTTTTAAAGATAATTGGATCAATTAATCAATCAATTTGTTAATCTGCCACTTTGCAATGCACTAAGATAATGACACTTCTTATATATCACTGTGCTAAGCTAATTAAATGCATCATATCACTTAATTTTTCTAGCAAATCTGCAAAACTACTATTATTATCCTCCTTTCCCTGATAAAGGAATACAGTCTCTGAGATTTCCAATAACATGCTCACTGCAGGGTGAGCTGAATGCAGGGAGAAAGTAAAGTAATATATTTCCAGCCCTCATGAAAACCAAGACTTGTGTAAATGAGAAAATAGTGATCATTTGAAAGTAATGTGTTGATAATGGCCAAAGATATAGTAAATGATATTAGTAATAATAAGCACTCTAGGATTTAAAAAAGATCCTTGGGGATTCTGTCTAGACTGTGATCACTGCTTAAAAGCTGAGTAGAAGACAAAAAGAGAAGATTTTAATCAGGATCAGGATCAGGATTTAATCAAGATCAGGACTGACAAGATGAGTCAAGGGGCGAAGGAGTCTGGCTGAACTAAGCAGTGGACTCTTGTTGGAGCAAGGGTAGATAAGGTTGGAAAGGACGTCTGGGTGTAGTTTGACGGTCTTGTGTACTAAACTAAAACGTTTGACCTTTGCCCTTAGATAATGAGAACCACTTGAAGAGTGTTTTGAGCTGGAAGGTGACATCATGCAAACTGTTTTTAGTAAGATTAATTTGGTACCAGTCCCCTGGATGGACTGGGAATAGGCAAGACCAGAACAAGGTGGTTCAGCCAGAAAAGCATGGAGAACTGAGAGAAACAGTGATGTGGATGGAAAGAAGGGAAGAAGAGGAAGGGAAGGATTTGAAAGGCAATCCCAGGAACAGCTGATTTTGCTCAGTGTATCTGTCTGTTTAAAAATGGGCCTTCCCATAAAAAAGGGGAGAGCAAGCAGGAGGCTCCACATTTGTGAAGTTGGACTCTGAAGGAGCTCCTTATGCCTCATCTCCACCCCTTTCAATCTCTACTTCTCCTTCTTTTGCGTTCTGACTTATCTCTATTTTTGTCTCCATTTTTGATTCCTAGACTTGTTCAACAGACTTATTGTATTCCTGTTGAAGGACAAGCATTCATCTAATGCTAGAAAAACAGTAATAACCAAGAGATGCAAGGCCTTAGCTATGATGGAGCTCTCATTCTATCGTTGATAGACAGTCACCAAGTAAATGAACACATCCACAAGGAAAAAGGCAGAGAATTAAAATAAAGTAATGTGACAGACAATGGCTGGGGGAAATGTAGTCAGAATGTTAAAGTGGCCCTTCTGAGAAAGTGACATTTAAACAGAGATTTGAATGACAAGAAGCAGACAGCCATACAAAATATTGGTAAAATATTTTTTTAGTGCTCTGTGTACAGGACACAGTGCAATGGCCCCAAGACAGAAATGAACTTGGCTTGTTCCAGAAGCAACAAAGGGACAGTTGGCTTGAATGTGGTAAGGCACAGTGAAAGTGGAAGGAGATGATGTCTGAAAGGTAAGTGGAGACAGGATGAGATAAGGCTGGGTAGGCCACTGTAATAAGTTAGGGTGTTGGCATTATAATGAGTTAGGGTGTTACTCTACTTGGGAAGGAAAACAATTGGAAAGTTTTCAAGAGGAATGGAAGATAAGAGCTAATTTCCATATTTAAAAGATCACTCTGCTGCTCTCTGGAAAATTGATCACAAGGGCCAGAGGAGAGGCAGGGAAAAGATAGGGAGTATATTGCTGTAGTTCAGTCAAGAAGTCACTGTCAGAGGAGACTTGACCAGAAGCTTTACAGAGAGTAGTAGAGAACTGTTGGGAATTGGGATGTATTTTGAAGTCAGAGTTGGTAGTTTTTACTGATGGGTTGGGTGTGGATAAAGAAAGAGCAGAATCCCAAATAAGTCTTAGATTTTTGACTTCAGCATTAACAATGAAACTAGGTAAATGGAAAACATTAAGACTGAGTTGGAGGCAAACAAATTTTTCCTCTCTTGGCTATGTTAAATTCCTCTCTTCTGCTCTATTAGGTTCCAGCCTGACTTTCTCCTCTTTGCATAGAAAGCTGATGACTTAGTAACACCATTCCCTTGAAATATCTCCCTCCCTCACCCTACCAAGATTGTCAGCTCTTCTGTATTAGATTTGGGGGAAGTCTTGACCTCATGGACTGACATTGACAGGTAGCTCATGGTGGCTGGCAGACAGGTGAGGGCAAGCAGCAGGGGTGTTTGAGATATTAAAGAGGACTGTAGGGTGTTAAAATTTAAGGTATTTTAAGGTTTAGGCTTGGAGGATGGGATTGCAATGGATAGACCTCTGGACATCAAGAGAGGAGAAGTAGATATATTTGACAACAATCTGAGATCAAAACAAGAAACTTTCACCATAATATTTTACATGAGTTAGAGATATACTGTGTGGAAAGTCCTGTATTCCTGCTCTACAAAGAAACATATTGTGTAGAGTCAGTCTGGTTGCCAGATCATTGATCAAGAAATCCACATAAAAATCTGAACTTTAAAAATGCTCTGAGCTTTCAGAAGTTTGTGCCAATTTAATTATTTCACTAATATTCTTTTATGTTAGCATCCATATATCAGTAAGAAACCTTATTTACAGAATTCACCAGCAGGCTTTAAATGGGAAGCAATTAAAGGTTGAGCCCACTTACAGAAATGGAACGTTCATGTAACTTTTGAGGATCACATCCATTACGTTAAATAAAATACAACTGTGTGAAGGGAGTTGTGTTGTTTAGTGAGGAATTTTGGACCAATATTTCCTGATTTGTTTAGAGATTTGTGGAGGAGAAATGAATGGCAGTTGTCCTTCTCATTCTCAGGGTTGAGTTGTCTTCCCAAGAAAAGAATTTTGCAAAAAATATGCTTTTTAAAACCCAAAATTGCCTTTTTCATCTTGAAAAGGAAGCATCATAGGAGTTAAGAAAATTTACCATGGTTGAAAATCTACTTCATTTTCTTTGCAGATTATTTTGAAACTGCTTTAAGAAATGCGTATGTCCTCTCTAAATACATGGTGGAGATGGTTCATTGAGTGTTATGAAAAGAAAGTTTAGTCTCATTTCCTAAGCAGACTTTTTAACCTGACAGTGCTAAATGGGGAAGAATTCTTCGGGATTATGGTGTGTGTTTTGAAAGAGATCCTGTAACAGCTGGTTATTTTCAGTCATGTTCCCACTGCAGGAAGATACTGCTGTTGTATGAAGTAGGCCTATAGAACCTTGCTATCCATGCAACATTAGAAAGAAAAAAATTTCCTTTTATTTAAAACATTTTTTTAATGTTTATCTGTTTTTGAGAGAGAGAGAGAGACAAGAGTGTGAGCAGGGGAGGGTGAGAGAGAGAGAGGGAGACAGAATCCGAAGCAGACTCCAGGCTCTGAGCTGTCAGCACAGAGCCCAACGTGGGGCTCGAACTCACAAACTGTGAGATCATGACCTGAGCCGAAGTCGGACACTTAACCGACTGAGCCACCCAGGCGCCCCTCATTTTATTTTTTAACATCCACATTTTACTCTTTTGCTTATAGAATATGTATTCATGTGAAAAACTAATGAACCTACTGCCAGTTTCAGATCCTGAAGATCTAGAAAAAAATTTATTTTTAAGTCTCCAAATGGGTGGAGCTTGTGACCTTCCCAGTCATTTCTATGACAGAGAATCTGCGTATTGAACAAGTCTCGAACTCCCCTTTTCTTAACTTACAAGGTACTGGCCTACTTGATAATTCTGATCCAAAAGCTTGAATCATTTTGGGGTGAGATTTCTGTGAGTTCACTGTATGGTGTGCTCTGTGGCCATGAGAAATCCATCCATCAGGTACATTTCTGATTGCACACAGGTAAATGGTTTATAGACTGTTAGCCCGCACTGCTGGTTTAGATTTGAGGAATTACTCTACAAGAACAAGGCAGGTTCTATTTTTGACATTTCAGCAATGAGACCACTTGTACATTATGGCCTGATTTGATTTACTGTAAGAAAATAAGAGTGCTGTAATTTGTAAAAGACATTTATTACATGAGTCCAAAAATTAAAAAAAAAAAAAAAATGCTTAGTGTCTCTGTCCATCCCATCTGGTTTTATTTTAATCTCACTCCACTCACATATGAAATTTTGCTTAGCTGTCTTCATTTTCTTAGTCAATCTTGATTAATGGCCTTCAAAGTAAAAATAATTGGCCTGCATCAGGGTTGTTTTATAACTCTTGTTCACAAAGAATGTGAAAGGCTGGAAAATGAGCCTAAACAGAAGGAATGCATTACTCTCGTCTTTGAGAAAGCACAGTCCTTCAGTTGTGTTTCACTGTGTATTTTTATAACAGGCGCCTCCTTGACCGTCCATGATATTGCAGATACGCGGTGCCGAAAGCTTATGTATACTTCGTCAAACTGACCACGGCCACTTGCCATCTCCCGGCGGCCGCACATGTGAAGTCAGAGCTCAGCCTGGCCAGCCCCACGGGCCTGAGAATTTCAAAAGTAAATTATCAGGAAAGCCGAGGCTCCGAAACCCAGAAGTTAAAAACGGGCAGGGGGGCTAATTGTCTCTGAAGTTTAAATGGCTTGTTTATAAAAGGCTTCTCCAGCATTTGTATTTTTTTCCCCTTTCTTGAAAAGTGTATTCAACTTGAAAGGAATTGGGGGAAATGCAGGCGCCGCGTGACCGATGTGGATTTGGAATTGAGCTCTGCTTCCTCTCAAGGCCCCCAGTTCTGGGAGAGCCCCGTCCGTTCCGGGGCGCGGGGGCGCTGAACTTTTTTCTGTTTTGAGTTCAGAAAAAAGAAAATAACCCTCTGAGAAGATAATTTCTTTCTTAACGTGAAATTGGTGTAAATGGATACGTGATGTCTCTTAAAAAGTTAGTCGTTTTATGATTGTTACTGATTAGAAAATTAACATCAAGAACTTTCCAGCTTTTCAGTAATCTCCCTACTAACCTCAATTACCCAGTGATTTCTCCCCCCCAAGAAGTTCAGCTGTTCTCATGTTTGGTGTTTTAAAAACAATTACAATTCCCTCTTGGATTTGATTCGTGTTGGATACAACTCAACACACAGGGACCTGTAGACATCAGTAGACCTGTGCCCCACATCCAGCTCATGTTCAGCCAGGACCTCTGTTGGGAACAATTACTTTTGCTCTTTCAACAGCCGCAGAGGTGGGCTGCCTTCTTCAGGGAGGTAGTTGAAAAGGTGAACGGCCGAGGAGAGTTTCCGGACGCGGAGGAAAACTTTTGGACAGATTAGAGCAACTACAGTGGATCCTTGTTGTGTTCCAAGTGTTTTCGTAAAAGGAAAGTGAGTTCTTTTCTTTTTTTTTTTTTTTTTTAATTTTTTTTTTTCAACGTTTATTTATTTTTGAGACAGAGAGAGACAGAGCATGAATGGGGGAGGGGCAGAGAGAGAGGGAGACACAGAATCCGAAACAGGCTCCAGGCTCCGAGCCATCAGCCCAGAGCCCGACGCGGGGCTCGAACTCACGGACCGCGAGATCGTGACCTGGCTGAAGTCGGACGCTTAACCGACTACGCCACCCAGGCGCCCCGGAAAGTGAGTTCTTTCTGAGTTGGGAAGGCCGGATCCTTATACCAGGTCCATAGGCAAAATCTGGATTGAGAATTCCAACCCAGCCTCCTTCAGTCTACCTTACCTTTGCATTTCTACCTGACAGGCTTTCTGGGACTCCTTTCATTAGGGCTTCTCAATCCTTGTCCATTCCTACCCAGCTCCCCTGTCTTCTCAGCCCCTCCCCTCTCTTTTTTGTGTCCTCTGAGCCCTCCTCAGTCCTTTTAAGGCTTCTCCCTTGTCCCCAGAACCCTCTGATCTCTCAAGAGATGTCACTGGAATTTTCTTGCCTGGTGATTCGAGTTCCTTTTTTTGCACACATCACATCATAGAATGGTTTCATTTGTCAGAAATAATGGGGCAATCACAAATAATTTTCCAGTCTATCATACCCACCCATTCGGCTCCTCTGACACACACTGATCCCTAATCTAGTCTGAATACTATATATTTGCAACAGTTTGTTATTTATTTAGAAATCTATTAACAGTAGTTCCTGCCATTTATTGGATGATTTCTGAGTCTGTGTCACTGCACGAAGCATTTCAGAATTTATTCAGCACCTGGTTTATGCTAAACTAACAATAATATTTTAATATATTATCTGTTAATCCTTAGAACTAAGAAATGAGTATTTTATACTCATTTGACAGGTGAGTGAACTTAACCTTGGTCGCAGGTTAAGGGAATTAACCAAGTGACGGTTTTAATCCAAACCCCTTTTTCTTAACCTCTCTATCAGGGTTTCTAACCTTGGTACTATTGACATTTGAGAGGCAGATAATCCTTTGTCATGAGGGGCTCTCCCATGCTTGGTAGGATGTTTAGTGGCCTCCCTAATCTCTACTTACTACATGCAAGTGTCACCATCCTTGCTCTGCACCCAAGGTCAGGTCAAACAAAAATTTCCTCGGGCATCTGGGTAGCTCAGTTGGTTAAACATCTGGCTCTGGGTTTTAGCTCTGGTCATGATCTCACGGTTCATGAGTTCTAGCCCAGTATCAGGCTCTGTGCTGATAGCTCAGAGCCTGGAGCCTGCTTCAGATTCTGTGTCTCCCTGTCTCTCTGCCCTTCCCTCGCTTGTGCTAGCTCTCTGTCTCTCAAAAATAAATAAATAAACAAAACAACAACAACAACAACAACAACAACAAAGTTTAAAAAAAAATCCCTCACACATTGCCAAATGTCCCCTAGGGGAGAGAACCACTGCCCTACCTGTCGCCATTGTACAGAGATTTTCTCGTTTGTAATTTAACAGATCTGGACAAAGCTCTATCGGGTCACCAATGCTGGTTCAATATGAACACAGTCTCAACCATGGTCAATCCCAGGAGATGGGGAAGAGGCAGCAAGGCCTTGTCAGAGAGGCCCTGTGGAGAAGCCCAGGTAGGTGAGTGATTACCACCTTCCCCAAAAGGCTTGTCAGAAGCCAGATCGAATTTCTAAAAATAAAAGTAATGGCAGTGGGTACACTGTTACACATTCAAGTTTATGAGCTCCCTGGCAGATGGCAGGCTCCCATCCACCCTTCCAAGGAAGGAGTGAAGTGAGATGCGACTGCCTTGGTGGATCTTGAATAGTGTGTAGGTAAGTGGCTGGCAGCTTCCAGACACGGCTCTGACTCTGCTCCCGGTCTGAGCTGTGTTGACCCCTAAGCGGGCAGATGCTATGTCTCTTCTCCACCAACCCGGTCAGGACTGTAAGCCCCCAATGCCGAGCTGGTGTTTTGTCAACTGGTGTAACTCCACTTTCTGTGGATTCTCACTCCCTAATTTTAAGTCTTCCAGTTCTTGGTTTATATTTTCACAAAGGTAAAAAATGGGTGCACTTTCAAAGGGGGGCAGTCTCACCCAATCACATTGGCCTGGGGCCTCGATTCACACATGTCTGACTCAGGAAGCACCGTCTCTGGGATAATCTCACAGGCACATTTTTCCAGCTTCTTAACTAGGCCACGTGGTCACAGGGTGGACAATATCAGGTTTGCTGCTGTGACATGCAAGATGTTACTGAACCTCTGGCTTTATTTGAAACTGCCACCTGACCTAAACTTTAGGGCTGGGGGCACTCCCAGGAGGAAAGCAGATCTTAGCTGTGACCTGATTGATGTCTAGTGCTGAGGACTAAATTGTGGCCTTCAGACTGAAACGCTAACCCCTAATATGACTGTGTGGACACAGGGCCATCAGACAGGTAATTCAGGTTAAATGTGGTCATAGGGTCGACCCTAATCCGATAGGACCAGTGTTCCTATAAGAAAAGGAAACACACCAGAGATCTCCCTTGTCTCTGCACATGCACAGAGAAAGGGCCATATGTGGAGGACACAGCATAGAGAAGGCCATGTGATATCAAATGATATCTGATAGATATTATATGATTTCACTCATACGTGGAATTTGAGGAGCACCACAGATGAACATAGGGGAAGGGAAAGAGATATAAGATAAAAACAGAGAGGGAGGCAAACCTTAAGAGACTCTTAAATTCATAGAACAAACTGAGGATTGCTGGAGGGGAAGTAGGTAAGGAGATGGGCTAAACGGGTGATGGGCACTAAGGAGGGTACTTGTTGGGATGAGCACTGGATGTCATATATAAGTGATGAATCACTGGGTTCTACTCCTGAAGCCAAGACTACACCATATGTAAACTAACTTGAATTGAAATAATAATTAATAATAATCATCATCATAAAGGCCATCTGCAAGCCAGGAGCAGAGGCTTCACCAGAAACCAACCCCGATGGTATCTGACCTTGGATTTATAGCTTTCAGACTGTGAGAAAAAAAAAAAAATTCTGTTGTTTAAGCCACCTGGACTATAGGATTTTGTTATGATAGCCCTAGCAGATTAACCCAGGTAAAGTGGGAGAGAGGGAGTTTCGGGTCGGGGTGGTGGGGGGAGGGAAAGACTCGTTCTCCCAGCGAAGATTTAGCAAGACACTACGTCCAGCACAAGGCGTCAGTTCACGCAATATCTGCCCCCTCCCCAGCCCCCACCTCTCAAATTATATCTATCCACCACTAATCTTATGCTAGAATAGACATGGTCCTTTCCAGGGTTGAAGAAGAAAGCTTGGTGTGTGTGGTGTAATACCTGAAATCCCTCAAAGCGTTTCAGGTTTGTCTGCAGCCCCAGTGGTACACAGTGCACGGGCCCTAAGACTGGATAACATATTTAAAAAGGGAAAGGGCTTTACCCAGAGCGAGTGCTTAGTGAGGGGTGAGGTGGGCACACGGAACACGTGGCCTAATCTGTGTGTTCTGAAGCCCTGTAAATCAGATGCTAATGCTAATGAGTTTTAAATTTACGGAAATGGAGTCTTTAAGCTGTTTGAACTCTTATCAGTTTAACTATGTGTCAAGTAGCAAACTCCTTTAGGAGACTCCAAAGAAAAAAAATATATTGACAACACATTTTAAACAAGGAATAAATGTAACTGTCTTGCTCCAGAGTTAACAGCTTACTTGCTCTAGAAAAGAGAAAATAATGGAAGCCAAGGAGCACCATCATTCACACTTTAATTAAACAGCATCCCTGTGTCTTTATAGTGAATTCAAATAGTTGATATTTATGCCCAACAATTTTGACAACTACAGGATGTGAGGACAATTAGGACCAAAAATCTACGTCCTCAGGTGGGTTTTGCATGTTTTGAGGGGCCTAGGTAAATTGGAAGGGGTACTCAGTCCTTCCTTTCCCTACGCCCAGCCTCTCTAGCTCCCTTCCAACCCCTACTGAAGAAATCAGCCCTGATCTTTTCCTACAATATGCAGCTATCTGCTCTTTCTTACCCAAACATTTGCAATTCACCAAGGAGAATGTGAGATGCATCTTGCATGCTTATCAAGCGCCACGAGAACTTTACAGCTTACTGCCTGCCTCAGGATCCCAGTTCCCTGGTGCTTATGCATAAGCAATGGATTTATGCAAACATTGTAACATTTCCAAACAGACTGTGACATGAGTCGCTCCTAGTTCATATAAGGTTCAGATATGCAGCGTGTTTTCTGCTGGTACTAGATCATTCATCTCATCAAGTTTAAAATGTATCATCTCAGCTTATAATGTTGTCAATATAAAATGTCATAATGTGCTACTCAATTTGAACAGCAAGACGGATATTAATCTCAGAGGTTTCCGTGCGCGGCTGGGGTAGGATTGTGTAATGTGCAACAGCACTGGTCTGTTTGTTTGCATCACACACCATATGCATAGGTGGTAAACATTTTGTTGTATTATAGACCGTCTACTCATTCTCCTTGATCTAGAGTGTTTATATAGCCCCAGTGGTATAATATGCATTATAACTTAAATTGGATAATATATTTAGAAAGAAAAAAAAGGCTTTACAAAGAACAGCATCATCAAAGGATAATGATAACATGCCTATTTACATAATGATAATGCACATATTTACTGCCAAGCATGTTTGTTTTGCATTAGTGTTTGTAGCAGGGCACGGGGAATTAAAGAATTACAAAAGGGAGTTTTTCTAGCCTCCATTACTGTAGTAGTAAGGTGGTTATTGGCAGTGAAGAAAGAAATGGAAACACCCATGTTTGAACTGGTGAAAATAAAAAGAACAATGCTAGTTGTTAAGTTCCCATTGTTTATGGGTACAAAAAGGCATGTGCCCAAACACTTGACTTTTTTTCTAATTCTGAAACACGGTGTCTCTTCAAACAAGTAAAACCTCTTGCACAGATTGGTTTTGGCAGCAAGCATCAAAAATTAAATACATAAGAAACATCTCTGTCGGTTGTGTGCATTCCTAACAAACACATGTTTAAGGAAAGCCACCGTTGAAATAATTTACTACAAGTTGTGAAAATATGCATTTTTGCTTTCTGCATCCAAAACTGTGAATTTTATTTATATGTCTATGAAAGCCTGGAACCTTGCACTTAAAAAAAAAAAAAAAAGTTGGGAGATGTTATTTTGTGAGCTGTCATATGTTTTCTGAACTTTTTATAATAGAAAAGAGTCTCTGAAGAGCCCTTTTCCTCACTCCTGTAACAAAGGCATGTCCCAGTTTATTAAAAAATCATACACAACAATACTGCTTGCCAGGTTTTATAGTCCTAATGAAAATTTGGTCCAGAGCACAAAAATTATCTGGAAAAATGCCTGAAATTTCCCTGTCGCAGATGTTTCAACAGAAGGTGCTTGCATGCCATTCGTTAATACGGCGCCATACGGGACTCAGTGTGACCACTGCAATATAACCAGTAAGTAACACACGCAGCGTGCGCCGGGCTGCGCCAAATTCGCCGTCTGTTGTGTGGGACTCGTATCCCATGGATTGAGACGTACCTTGATGAAACTGCATTGTCATGGAATGATAATATTTGTGGATCACCATGCACAGAAAACATCCTATCGAGAATGTGGGAGGTCCATGGAAATATTCAGAGCATTTCTTGGCATTGTAGTTGTTCAGAATGGATGTGAATATTACTGTTTACAGTCCTTCCCGCCCCCCCCCCCCACTTCCAGTGCCAACTTACAGGAGTAACTCCACAGAGAGAACATTACTTGTTCAAAGAATATTAGTTTGGAGGAACGTAATTAAAAGCCATGTGGAAGTCGTTTCATCTGTGTATGGAAGGAAATGCTCAGGCTGGCTTAGTTTATTCTTCCCTTTAAAATATATATGAGAGAAGTGACTCCGTGCTCACTTTCTTTGAAATAAAACAAATTTATTCATCCTTGCAGAGGCTGGTAAAAATAGAGGTGCATCTAAGATGCTTCTCACAGACACTGCATTTTTCCACTGACCCTACATGATTCTTGCTGGACAAGACTATGGGTAGCGATTCATTCCAAGGAGCAGATTTGCAACTACCCAATACATATTCCATGCTCCAATCTGGCTGCTAGGTCATGAAAATACTGTGCTTTATGCTGGGTTACTGCAGGGTAGGGAGATGGCTGGAAGAGGGCGGGGGGAATCATTTACCCTGTACCTCTTGGTCAGGAAGGGGTGCTGTTGGGATGTGTACACAAAGTTGTTGGTATTTTTTTGAAGTATTACTTGGCTGAATACAAATAGCTAAAATATACTGTAAAGTTGGTAACTCCACTTTGGTACTCCTATTCTCTTATGATCAGGAAGCCTCAGTACATCAAAGTGACCAAGACTGTTTTGAAACTTTGAGAAGCTCTATGTTTGGTTGTACTGTCTTTCAAAATAATAATTAATGTATGTGATTAGGCTACTTCCTTTCCATTTTATGGTCCTTTTCAGGGAAAGGTGTTTACATGCTTTTTTAAAATATGTTCTTTTCTCTTTTTTTGGAGAGAAAAATAAATTTAAAACACTTTACCATCTTAACTAATGTAAAAATGTATTAAGTAACAGTTGAAATTTTCCTTAGATTCTTTATTCTCTTTGCAAAGATTTTGACATCAATACGAAGCATTTTTGCAACAGGGTGGGAGGTAGAGACATTCTTTGGACTACTTAAATAAAATAATTGCTTATTGCTAGTAATTTAAATAGTTATTTTCTCAGTGTGTTCATGTTATGTAAATACTTTTAATGTGTTTTTCTTCATTTAATCTTACAATTAACCTACAAAGTGAGTATCCCCAGTTATTAATAATAATAATAAAAAAAAACCCTAAGGCTCAAAACTATTAAGAGTGTGCAGAACTAGTTATTGGTGTTTCTAGTTAGAGCTTCTAACTCCAGATTCTGGGCTTTCGTTGCATTATGATGTCATTCAATACAATGAATTCGTACTTTAAGCCGTGAAATTGGTTATAATCAAAGTATGGCTAATGAACAACTCTTAGCCACAAAACCAAGGATTTCTGTAAATCCATTCGGGATGTATTATAATCCAATATCATTGTTTATATATACAGCATAGGAGATAATTATCTAATCTACTTTTGACACATTACTATAATATTTTATAAGTCCATTGAGGATACTTTGAGGCACACTATTCTTCAAAATGATTTCACTTTTCAGTATATAGATTTGTTTAAGTATATGTATGTGTATGTAAATATTTGTATTTTTAAAAATGTTTTTGAGAGGGAGTAATAGGTGTGGCCTACAAATGATAAATGTGGCTTACAAATCTTTTGACCTCATTGAAGATGTGCACAATCAAGAACATTTTGAGGTCCACTTGGCTAAACAAAAGTCAATGAAAAACCAACCAAGGCATTAATCTGTAGCTGTGAAATTCTGCCTCAACATGGACACAAATCACCTGGGGTTGCCTTTTTTAAAGATAAGAAAAATATTTTCTTCTCATTTTTTTTATGTTTATTTATTTTTGAGACACAGAGAAACAGAGCACGAGCAGGGGAAGGGGCAGAGAGAGAGGGAGACACAATCCGAAGCAGGCTCCAGGCTCCGCGATATCAGCACAGAGCCCGACGCGGGGCTCAAACCCACGAACCATGAGATCATGACCTGTGCCAAAGTTGGATGCTTAACCAAATGAACCACCCAGGTGCCCCAAGAAAAATGCTTTTTTTAATCCTATAAATTGGCTTTCATTTCAAAAGTTCCTGTCCTCTCTGAATCACTCTGAAAATTCAAGTACTGGTGTATTTCTGCACTCCAGCACAGAGAAAGAAATTTCTCTGTGTGATGATCCTTCAGTTAGGAATACTGTGTGCTGCCCCCCCCCCACCCCCAGAAGACATTCCTTTGTTACGACCTTGCTAGAAACCATTGATTGGGAGTAGTAAATTGCACACTGATGATCCTTATTAAAGACCGACTTGAAAATTCTTCTCTCCACAGCAGCACTTCCCAAGGAGGAAGGGGGAAATTTCTCTGCTTGCCAGTGAAACTCAACCAAATGATAATATACGGTTAGATAACATGCCCTTCCAGACACTGATCAAGTTAACTTTTTTCTCAATTCAAAACGGCATCTTCTTTGAAGCTATGCTGCTATCACTTGATATTCATTTTAATGTATATTTACTAATCTCCAAAATTCAGTTCATTCTCTGTTGGTTTTCTTTACCTTCAGGTGGATTAACGTATTCCTAAATGCGGCCTCCTTAGAAGATTCCTGAAGTGTTCTAAGCCTTCCCAGAAGCTATTGGTCAATGTTAAACAATACTGAGAATTCTAAAGTAATTGCACACAGTAACACCCACTGGCTAAGCCCCAAGTAAGAGATGCTACCAACTGTGTGGCTGATGCATGAGAGCTGTTTCATGTGTTTCTTCCTAAATGGTTTCCTTTGATATTTTAACATTTTTAGGGTAATGTACTTTATTTTGTTTTCTCTTTCTTGGATCTTCTTCTCCCTGCTTCCCCTCCCCTTCCCTTTCTCTCCTCCTTCCTCGTGGTTGGCCAGTCACTGTGGTCAGCCTCTGCATTCCATCTGGGTTGCTGAAGAAGGCAATACAGTTTTTTGCCTGTTTAGTCAACTTCAGAACATTAGCCAGTTCCCAGAGCATTGCTCGATCATCATCCTCTCATTTTGAAATTGGCTGAGATTTAAGCCCCTGGCATTGGTAAACCGCTCACTAGAAAAGAGAAATTAGGTAAAACACACAAAGTTAACCTAGGTATGGAGACATGTGATGCAAATTGTCTGCCCAAACCAGAGGCAAAAATAGTTACTCCTCACACATACAGTTCCTTCATAATAGGGCATGTCCTGCTTGAGGCAGATTTAATTGTCCCCACTTAGTTTCTTTTCTTTTTTTTTTTTTTTTTAGCACCTTGTCCTTCTGCTTCAGAAGGCCCAGACCTTCATTGCATTGCATTGCATTATTTCATTGTTGAAGACACTGAGGCATAGAGAAGGGAGTGGATGTGCTCGTGGTACCACGTCAATAGGAAGGCCCCATGCCCGTCGCCATCTAACACAGTGTTCTGAACAGAAACCCACCCATCCGATCTGGTTCTGTGAGGGAAGAACACCTGTCTCGTGTACAGAGGGCATTTTGGTGTTCTGAGTGTCTTTAGACACTGTGTCTCATGCTGCTATTCCCCTTCTTCAAGACTACCAACAGCTTATTTTTTTAATATAATTTATTGTCAAATTGGCTTCCATACAACCCCCAGTTCTCATCCCAACAAGTGCCCTCCTCCCTGCCCATCACCAACTTTCCCTCTCCTCCACACCCCCCCATCTACCCTTGGTTTGTTCTCAGTCCTAAAGAGTCTCTTGTGGTTTGCCTCCCTCCCTCTCTCTGTATCTTTTTTTTCCCCTTCCCCTCCCCCATGGTCTTCTGTTAAGTTTCTCAAGATCCACATATGAGTGAAAACATAGTATCTGCCTTTCTCCGCCTGGCTTATTTCACTCAGCATAATACCCTCCAGTTCCATCCACGTAGCTGCAAATGGCAAGATTTCATTCTTTCTCATTGCCAAGTAGTATTCCATTGTATATACAAACCACATCTTCTTTATCCATTCATTAGTTGATGGACATTTAGGCTCTTCCCATAGTTTGGCTGTTGTTGAAAGTGCTACCAACAGCTTTTAAGAGTTCGTCCACCAATTTTGTGGCGTCTCGAGCACATAACCAGAGAGTGAAGGAAAAATGTAGATGCTTCCCAAAGGTTCTAGAGCATTCAAGCAGTGGGGAGTGTGTGGACTAGGAACAGTGAAAACAGATGGGGAGCGAGACAATAAAAAAGGACAAAAAAGGTATGAGGTCATGACATGTTGATGAGGGTGGTAAGTGGGCATTTGAGGATGAGGGGAGAGGCGCTGTGTGAGAATAATTCACAAGACAGAGGACAGAATGGCTGTGTGTGACAGCGACAAGAATGACCGAGAGAGAGGCGAGGGTTAAAATATGACCACCTACCAGCCTGTTATCAACTGAAAGCTTCTTCATTGACACGAATGTCCCCTTCACGTTGACCTCATCATCATTGTGGCAAGTGAATGGCTTTCCTCGCTCTCTTCTATTTTGTTGAGTGTATAATTGATGTTTCGTTTTGGGTGCAGGGGCACCGGGAAAGGCATTTAGCTAACTTGATAATATGCTTCAGTGGGGATAATGTGAACATGTAAATCTCCCACTTCTTCATTGCTTATAATATTTAGAGAAGTATATTGACAGCCACTCCTCTAAGTTTGTCGTTAGCAATATGTCTGATGTCTTCACAAATGCTGTCTCCGCCCCCCCCCCCACCACCCACCCCAAGAAGGACTAATTGTAAGATCCAGGCTGTGACTGACCTGAACACAGATTTCTCCTGAGCTGAAAGATTTCTTGTTTCATTTAGAGTCTCATATGTTCCATTTTACATTTAAACACTGTGTGTTATATTTCCCCATTAAAGTACAAGTTTATGATTATAATTTTGAAAACGTTGTATATAAATACTGGAGTACTTCAAAATGACAGATACCTCAGATATTTCCAAGTTAACAAGTGGGGAAATGAATAATCCCCATTTGAAGTCTTCAGAAACAGGCAGGGAGACAGGGTTTTGGGCTTTTAGTATTGATTTTTTAGAATTGCCTTTTGAAGATTCAAGAAATGGCTACTTAGCTGGTGACTCAGTTTCTCTTTAGAGAAGTTCAAATCTAATTGCTGTGTAGGTGTTTAAGAATGGCTATTTACCGATAAATTGCTATGCCATGTTTGGTCAAAAAATAGCGTAGAATTAAAATGTAGTCTGGTGGCCCCAGATTAACTTTTTTAATACTGAATGCTGGTTTTTAATTTGACTTCGAGAACTCTGTTTCTTTGTTTCCTTCACGCTCTTCGTAAGTACATTTACTGTAAAATAGCTCATTAGAATTACCACATGTGGTCTTTGCAGAGATTATTTTTAGCAAGGGTGGTTTAGTTCATTAACCGTTTGATTTTGATCACATCAGCAATAAGAGGGACTAGTTACAGAAATGTTAATGAATGCACACTCATGGAAGAGAACTAGGGGATTAATACAAGGTCACTTTGATATAAGAATTAGCTTTCAGTTTTTATACCGAATGCAAGATAAGATAATTTTTAGTGACCATAGAAATGATGAAAGTTCTGGCCTTTCCTTTCTTTTTTTCTTTTTTTTTTTTTTTTTTTTTTTTGTCACCTCAGGATGGTGAATCATCTCTTTAGAGGCTCTCAGGCATTTTCTCCCGACTGTAAGTAGCTGAGGTAATGTACTTTGCAGTCATGCAGACTTGGGTCCAAACTCCAGCTCTGCCGTGCACGAACTTAGATAATGCTATTAAAACTCTATCTGTCGGGCACCTGGGTAGCTCAGTCCGTTAAGCGTCTGACTTTGGCTCAGGCCATGATCTTGCAGTTCTTGAGTTTGGGCCCTGCGTTGGGCTCTGTGCTGACAGCTCAGAACGTGGAACCTGCTTGGTATTCTGTATCTCTCTGTCCTTACCCCGCTCACTGTCTGTCTCTCTCTCTTTCTCTCAAAATAAATAAATATTTTAAAAAATTTAAAACTCTATCTGCCTCAGTTCCCTCACCTATCATAAGGCAATATGACACTTATCCCACACAGACATTATATGTATTAAATAATGTAAGATGAGGTATATAGTTACGGGCACAAGGAATGTTATTTCATACTATCACTTACTTTGTAATCTTATGTATCCTTCTCCCTCTTGGTATGGAAGTAGCAAATTGGGGTGAGGGATGTGGGAAAGTGCCCAGCCTGCGGTTGAAAGGTCTTATTCTCCAGCACCTAAAATAGTTTCACCCAACACTCACTAAATGTCTGGTGAATAGATGTAAGAAACAAGCAAACGAAAAAGTCTTATTCTCTTCACATTCTTTATAGTTAATAATAACAGCTTCATTTATTAGTGATTATTATACAATAAGCACTTTACTCTTTTAGTTCCATTAATTCCTTCAAAACAACCCCGAAAGCATCTTTATTCCCCTTACACAGATGAGGAAACTGAGGCTTAGAAAAACTTTTCCCAGGATCACAGAGTTAGTAAGTAGCAGAACTCATAATTATTCCAGGTGTGCTTGCTTCAGGGCACAAGCTCTTAAACACTAGACTACTCTGCTTTTGCTTCATGATTAAATAGCTGCTTTAAAGTCAGCTGTTCTGGCCACATGACCCCCTTGGGATGCTTCCCTAATCCTCTTCAGGGAATCTGACCACCAGTTTAAGACACAGTGCCAGAGCTATTCCAATGAAATTAAATCCTACCCCCGCACATGGATGATAGCATTTTGGGGGTGTTTTAAGGATAATCAAAAGACCTGTAGTACTCAGACCTTTGTCTATTATCCACTTCCCCTTACCTCTTGCAATTTCTAGTGTAGCCAACAGAACATGCTATCCCCTTTCTTAAAATGTTTCGTGATTTGCCTCAGATCTTCCGTTTACAGGAATGTCTTATTTTTCTTCTAACAGGTGGGCAATCACAAACCCTGCTTCAGCCAAACTAAACATTAGATGATTGTTATTCTTGGAAAACAATGTTAAAGTCCAGAATTGTAATTGCCTGCCAGGTAACACAGCGTGGTAAAAATAACATAACATCGTGCTTGCCTTGTTAAGGCGTTGCTTATATTCTGGATCCGAATCCATCGGGCTCGGTGCTGGCAAACTACATAGCACAATAAAATACTATCAATACCAATTATTATGAAATGGAGTCAGAAGGCTGAATACCAAGAGAGTTTTCTAATCGGCTATTAATGATGTCATAATGAGTACAAACTCAATATATTAGACATGTGAACGTGACCTTTTTTCTTTGGCTTAAATATTTTCCATTCCATCCGAGTAGCAAAGACCTTTACTATACTCACAGCTTTTCCCTGGGTTTCGCATCATCCCCTAAAGTCCAATCCAAGGGGTGTTTTATCTTGAAAGCAAAACCCAAGGAAATACTCCATTCCTTATCAAGAATGGACTAATACAGCTCAAATGTGAGTCTTAATTCATGGACCGTCTTAATAAGAAAATGTATTTGTGTATGTTGCTTGTTTTTCTTTAAGTAAATCTTACAGTCAATCGAAATTGTAATTTCAATAGGAATCGAAAATCATTTAAACAATTCTTTTTTTTTTTTATGTTTGTTTTTGAGAGAGAGAGAGATAGAGCACAAGCAGGGGAGGGGCAGAGAGAGAGAGGCAGACACAGAATCCGAAGCAGCCTCCAGGCTCTGAGCCGTCAGCACAGAGCCCGATGCAGGGTTCGAACCCACGAACCATGAAGTCATGACCTGAGCCAAAGTCGGACACTCAACCGACTGAGTCACCCAGGCATTCCCCAAAAATCATTTAAATGTAGACAAATAAGATGTTCAAATGTAATGAGGAGCATCATGAGCTAATATAAAGGTCTAGAAACTAGATGTTTTGAGCCCAAGTAATACTTCTGAGCTAGAATTTTTAGATAAAATGCAGGGTGTTCAGTTAAATTTGAATTTCAGGTAAACAACAACAACAACAACAACAAATATATATATATATATATTTTTTTTTTTTTTTGAACACAAGTATGACCTGAGTATGGACTGGAACATACTTATCCTACAAGATTACTGACTGTTTTTCTGGTATTGAGGTTTAACTGAGCATCCTATATTTTTACTTTTAAATTCACCAGTCCTACTCTAATATGTTTTCCCTTGAGAAAATAAGATAACAATCCCTACCTAGCTCATCAGATTGTTAAGATACTCAAAGGGGGCACAATGATAGCATATCATGCAGTGCTTTTTTTTTTAAGTGTATTTATTTATTTAGAGACAGAAAGAGCAAGTGGGGGAGGGGAAGAGGGAGAGGGTGAAAGAGAATCCTAAGCAGGCTCTGCGCTGACAGCGGTGGTGGGTTGGGGGGGAGGGGGTCGATCCCATGCACCGTGACATCATGACCTGAGCCGAAATCAAGAGTCAGACGTTTAACCGACTGAGCCACCCAGGCGCCCCTCATGAGGCTTTTTTGACTTAAATATATTCAGCTCTATGCTTATCCTCTTGGAGCCCACAAAAAGAAAGAAAAAGAATCAGAGGCAGACAGACAGAGAGGCAGAGACGGAGGTATGCAATAGCGTGGCCATCCACCCAGCCCTCCCGTGCCTGAGCACAGGCCTGAGGGGGAGAGTGACAGGAGAGGCTGTCTCTGCTCAGACTTCTGTCTCCCTGTGGCTGCTTCTCATAATGTGAGCACCTGATGGTGCAGGAGTGTGATTCTAGTGTTTAAAGATACTTATTTTTCATGCAACATGGTGCCTAAAAGCAAGCCAACTGCTTCATCTGGAGCTCAACCAAAGAAACAGCGATCTGTTCCAATGGCAGAAGAAAAAAAAGAAATCTTTGGACTTAGTGAGAAATGGGATGTTGAAATTGAATGTGGCACTTTCTAAGGGATTTTTAAGGGTAAATTAACTGTAGACAATCTTCACCTTCCATGTTGGTTTGAAGGCCCAGTCTCCACGTAAGATAAAATTCCACCGCAGTTGATGTAAAAAGTGTTCCGTACATTTTTTGTACCAAAAGTGTTCTGTGAATTGATGCAAGGCGTCATTATTTTTATATTCTTCTTTTATTCCCTGTTGGTTTTATTGTTTTTATTACCATCATCATTACACCAAATAAAGTGATATTTAAGGTTTTGAGAGTTCGCCACAGAACTAATAAATGGGAAACAATTTGAAGATACAAATAGATTCAACATAACTATGATTTGGTTACTTAGGATTATTGTCTTAGAAGAATAAAGGAGTAAATGTACGTGGCACATCATTGTAAGGGGAAAAGAAAACTCAGAGGCAACGAGATAATTAACTACAAATACTGGGCATAATTACTGTACAATGACAGCACTTTTTTTATAATGAAATTATGAGATATGAGGGTTTGGTGAAATGATTGGAGGAAAAGTAAGTCTCAGAAAAAGAAATTTCCTGGAACTTCTGGCTTATACATTGTAGGTTAATCTTTTATGGGATGCTGTAGGAACCAAATAGATTCAGTCATTTAAATAGACTCGTTAAACATTTAAGAATATGCTATGGGGAATTATCCTGCCCTAGCAGGAAGAAAGGTCAACAAATCTAAATGACCTTGCTTTCCCTAATTGTTATAAGAGTTTTTTTCATTAACATCTAGCCACTGAATGATTCATTCAGGTTAGAAAGTGCTGGACATGAAGGTTAGTTGTGATGATGATGTTGATGAAGAAGATGTTACTTTTACAGCTTGTTACAGTTATTTGGATATTATTGCATATATTATTACAGTTATTTGACTATAAGCTGCTTGAATACAGAGACCATTCACCTCTCTTTTTAGCCTGTTTTTTCTTCTTTTTATTTGAGTTCAGTTGACACAAAGTGTTACATTAGTTTCGGGTGTACAAAATGTTCACCTCTTTATTCTCCCCAGTTCCCAACTGAGTATTTTCATTGTCACTCCTGTGGGGGTAGTATTGGTTTTTTTAGCCCCATTTTTAGGGAAACAGATTTAAGTTACTCATCATGGTCTCATATCTGGGATGTGGTGTAGACAAGTGAGCCTCAGTTTCGAAGTGGTCCACCCTTTATGGTATATACCTTTTCCATAGTCATATCAAGGAGGTACTGAGCATCTGTGGACACAGGTTGATTAATGCACATCATGGAGGATTCAATATGACTTCCTAAGAAGATGAGCTGACACTAGAACCATGTGTCACATTGTACAGGTAGGATTCCCCAGTCAGGGTAGGAAGATGACTGAACACGGAAGAAATACTAGAGGCAAAGAGGAATGAGCAGCTTGAGAAAGGCGAGGGAGCTCACAAGAGCAGTGAGCTGTGAGAATGGTGTGGTGCCCGAGGAGATGGTCAGGTATGATTTTCATTGGCTGTTTGGTCACGAGTCATGGGACTGCTGTGGTGCAAGATGAGGCTGAATTGTTGCAGAGTTCCAGATGGAGAACACGGGAGGAAGAATGACCAGGGTAGAGTCGGGGCTAGGGATGAAGAGGGTCATGGGAGGAACTGTAGAAGTGTGGATGGAGATTAAGCACCCTTTTCTGAAAGCACCCTTTTCTCTTCTGCCATCTCTTCAGTTTGGGACCTGCTGAGTTGGATTTACTGAGAGGTTGTCTCAGGTAGATTTATCTAGCAGATAGTTGGAATGCAGGTCTGTAACCCAGAGAAAGATTCATGGCTGTGGAAACAGATTTTTCAAATCATCCAAGAGCAGAAGGCTCAGAAGAGCATAAAGTTGCCTCAGGAGAGACAGGATATAAGTGGAAAAGTGGAAGCTGAGAGTAGGCACAAGATCAGGCCTACATGTGAAGTGTGGGCATAGAAAAGAGAGGGAATGGTCAGGAAAGAGGCAAGCTTCTAGAAAGTCTGAGGAAGTCTCATTTATTTCACGTAGGTAAAAATGACTGGTTAGGAAATGAAAATTGTGTTTTTAAAGTAACACAACGTTCCCTTCCCATCTTTCCTACTAATGACATGGACACACACACACACACACACACACGCACGCACGCACGCACCACCTTTGCTATGGGCATTCTGTTCTACATTATACTTAGGAAATAAATACTTCCAAGAACTGTAGAGAAAGACTCTTAGGAGCAGGAAACCAAAAAGGATTTCAAGAGCCCATTTGGTCCATCTTCTTGCCAGTAGGGGCATTTCCTAAATCATCCAAAGAAGAAAATTGTCAATTCTATTTTTAAAATATCTCTACAGATGGTGATTCCATAAGCTCCCCTGCTAATTTGCTCCAGTGTTTAATCAGCCTGACACACAAAGTTCCTCTTTACATCTAACTCAATGCTCTCTTGGTACAATGTAGGATCTATTTCCTCTGCAGAAGTGGAAATATAAAACAAGCTAATAAACCAGGAAATCCACAAGTCAGTGTTTTCAATCCTAATGGTTGGTAAGATGCACGTTATTCTTATTTCATGTTAACAACCTGCAATTTAGTCCCAATGACAAAGGAAGGCATCTCTACCTAAATCTGTTGTAAGTAGGCACTGATGAATACTTAGATGTCCTTTTGCTCTGAATAGGAAATGTATATGCAGAAAACCTCTTTCGAATTACTAGAGTTTTTCCTAAGAAACTGACCTCATCTAAAGGTTTTAGTGACTCTTTTTGGGGACCTCTGTAATAAACCTTTTGGCTCTGGTAGGTATGATTAAGTACAAAATCTTCAAATGCCCATAGAGTTTTTTATAATGCTATAAACATTATTTTTCAATTACTCTCCTTCTTAAATAATGTCATTGGACAAACGGTTTCTTCTTTAAGCCAGAAATCTACGTAAGAATGACTTTGAACCTTCTGGGATGACACCCTGAGGCGGTAAGGAAAGAGATTATTGAAAAAGGTGAAAAAGAGCAACACGAAAAAAGCTTTATTTTTTTATTTTATTCTTGACATCGGTTTGGAGCCAAACATTTGTGCCCAATACTGTAGATATAGCCACAGAGATATGGCGAAAGAAGGAATATCCTCATTAAAAATGTAGATGCAAAAAAAAAAAAAAAAAGGCAACAAACCAGAATTTTAAAAGCCTGCCCTGTTCCTCCCCTTACTCTGACAAACACTCCCCGCAGCTTCCCAAGAGTTGCACCATCCTGGGTCCCCAGGATCACAGATGCCAAAGGGGAGAAAGCCAAACCAAAATCAGAGAGACAATGGTCAAGAAAGAGCGCCATGACCTTCTCTCAGAGATAGAAACAAACTAAAACCAAACAAACAAACAAACACGAGAAAGCAAAACATTAGCTCAAAGGCTGAGAGGCCAACTACAAATGTTTTTTAAAAGAGCTGTGAAGAGTACAACTTCAATGAATATTGAGAAATATTCTCAGTTCTTATAAAAATACTAGGACCTGTCCTGTCAATGTCAGGAAGGATCAAAATGCTATGCTACCTTTCACTCACGGGTCTAACCTCGAGACAACATGCTTTTGTACCTGCCTGGAATCTTCTTCCTACTCTCAATGTTTCCTTCACTTGCCTACTACTTTAGTTTTTTGAAGACTCAACTTAGGTGACATCTACTTCAAGGAAGCCATTCCTGGTGTTCTTAATGGAGTGAGATGCTCCTGTTCGCCATACTCCAGTTACTCCCTGTACTCGATGTAGCCTGAGACGAGTCATGCTATATTTTTATTGTTCCACAGTTTGTCCGTCTCTCCTATCCAATGTCAAGGGCAGGCGAGAACCTTCATCTTATTCAAGTCTATGTATCTACTGGATGGCACATTGTGTTGACTAACGTGTGTCAAATATGTGAAAATCAAATAAATGCATCTGTGGTTGCCAAAGCCCTTCCCGCTACTCTATGTGTTGCCACCTTTCCTAGTCAGGCCTTCTTGACCTTTCAACTAGGTCAGTGTAATGGAATGAATTATGTCTCCTCCCCAAATGTGTATGTCGAAGCTCTAAGCCCCAGTACTTTAGAATGTGACTGTATTTGGAAGATAGATTCTTTAAAGAGGTGACTACGTTACAGTGAGGGTATAAAGGTGGGTACTAATTCAATCCGACTGATATCCTTTTGAGAAGAGAAACCAGGGGCAGGAATACAGAAGAACAACCATACGAGGACACATGAAGGAAGCAGACATCTGCAAGCCGAAGAGAGAGGCCACAGAAGGCCTTAAACCTGAAGACACTTTGATCTTGAACTTTTGGCCTCCAGAATTGCAAGAAAATAAATTTCTGCAGTTTCTTCTCCCTGGTCTGTAGTATTTGTTGTGTCAGCCTTAGCAAATTAATACAGTCAGTATTTTCTCTTCTACATCCCATCTCTTATACATCCACACTTCCCCTTTTATTTTGCTAATCACATTTTTCATATCCTGATCAAAACTTTCTTTTCTAGTTAGGGTCCCATGAAGAAAACAAACAAACAAAATGTTTAGGTCTTTCAAAGACAGGAAATTCCATGCAAGGATTTGATCGCACAGGTTATCAAAAAGCAGAGAAGTTAAAAGGGAGACAGTGAAGCAACCGAGAACGAGAAGTCACCGCCACCCAAAGGATCTGGAGGGAAAATGGGAGGAGGAGACTTTACCAGAGCCCAGAAGTAAGGAGAGTGTCTGTCAGGGCTTAGAGTCATGGCTGGCAGAGCTGGTGTCCACAGGCGAGGCAGCCATCGCCTAAGACACCTAAGAGGAAAGGAAGAAGTAGGACTGCTGACTTCCTCCTGCCCTCCAAAGCTGAGCCAGTGCCTGCTCTTGGGAGAGCAGGTCAAAAGCCATTTGACAAAGGGCCCTAAGAAACATAACATGCAAGGATTCTCTCCCTTCGCCCTCCTACCCCCAGAAGAGCAGAGGAGGGTAAGAAATGGATGTGAGAGCAGAGTTAAATGATGGGCGAAGTCCACTAGAATAAAAGAAACGGGAGGACTGGAGGTGCACATCTGGTTCCTGCTTTATCCCCAGCCTGACACCTGAAAAACACTGTACCACATATAGGAAGTATTCACCAAAGAGTTGTGAGATCAATTTTAGCTAACTGAACCTCCTATTTCTCATTTACCAAATTCTCTGCCATAATTAATATACTGTGTATCTGTGAAACTCTATCACAGGATACGATTCAAAAGCGAGAGGCCTTATTATGGGTTTTGTTCCTTGATTTAGTGCTAGCACTTAGAACATGCTTGGCCCGTAGTACGTGCTCTAGATATATTTGCTAGGCCAATGGATCAAAGTTTTGTAGAGTGGAGAAGCCCACCTTATCATCTTGACTGGAGTGTGGTACATCAAAATAAATGTATCATGAAACTGTTGGGCTGGGTGTCAGAATTCCTCAAGGCCAGGTTTGCAGAAGAGATTCACGTAAAGAACGTGTGGAAATATACTTGCAAGGTGGGGTCATTTCAGTGTACTCGGACTCGAAGGCAGGAGGGTGGACTAATTCTCCCCATTCCCCCAACTGACCTTTCATGTTCTCCTTCAGCCTTTACTTCCATAAAACGTGTAATTGCCCTTTCTGGCAGTTCATAGAGAAGTGCTTTTCCCAGCCCTTGTAGGTTGCCCTGGATGGAAAATGCCCTGGGTTCTCACAGACTTAACACCCGGCCTTGTGAACATGAGCAAGATTATTCTCTCCGAGCAGCTCTTTTCACATGTGATACGCTTGGCAGGCTGCCCTGGTAAGTGTCAAGCCCTGAATGTTTTTGTTTTTGCCCTGGTGGTCCTGAGGAGTTACTGGAATACTTCTGGGGATCTGTTTTGTATCAAACTGTGGGCCGATAGTGACATTGAGAAGAAGCAGGTAGAGACAGAGAGAGGGCTCTGGACTACATCGCATTTAATTCTGATAGCAGACTCCCTGTCTGCCCTGGCTGCCTCAAAGCTTCCTTCGGTCTTTCTTTGGCTCCTTCACTTTGTGCTTCTCAGTGTTACAGGGCAATCTTTTGTGTGCATGTGTTCCCCTTTTGCTCCCCAGAGAGGCTTGTCAAAACTCCTTATCTGCTGATGAATGAAAGGAATTTCTCCTGTGCGGGCGGGACCTGGTTAATGCAGCTCTGGCCAGCACGGGTAGGTCACTGAGTTAAGGGAGCACCAAAAGGCAAAATGCGCTGAAAATATCAGAGTAGCTGTTGTGCCAGGAAGCGCCATCAGCAGGCATCTTCCTCCAAGCAGAGGGAGGGACAGGAAGAAGAGGTAAGGCTTAATAGAAGCAATCTTGAGTTAATTTACTCTGATGGAGAGAGATAGGCACTGTGCTGGTTGACCATGTCTTTGGCATTTATGGCATTCATTCTGCGCTGGTGTTTGAAAACATGTGTTTCATGCTTGACTGTATTTTAGAGCCGAATGAGAATCAGCTCCATTTCGTCTTCATTGGGGACTTTTTGATTATTTGAACTGAGATTCATTTTCTTAATTTTTCTCCAAACCTCAATCTTCTGAAACCTTTTCCAGTTACACAGAGCAAAAGAGATTAGACTGTTATTTCCATTAGCATAAACATTCTATGATGCCCAGTTATGTACCTCACACAAGGACTTGAAGGAGTGAGAACTCACTTAATATTTAGTGAATGGTGTAATCAAGGGATCGATGAGTGGATCTTCCTTCCGCCAGGAAGCTCTAGTGTATATGGCACCGTTGTCCATACAAACTGTAAAAAGCAGACTGCAAGAGAGACAGAGAGAGAGAGAGGGAGAGAGAGGGAGAGAGAGGGGAAGGAAGGAAGGAAGGAAGGAAGGAAGGAAGGAAGGAAGGAAGGAAGGAAGGGAGGGAGGGAGGGAGGGAGGGAGGGAGGGAAACCTTATTTCCCAATGTTAAGCAGGAGATGGGGAGGGGAGTTGTAAGTAAGGGCAGGGAAGATGTAGGTGGTCATCCAGTCATTCCACCAAGATGTTTATTTTATGTATGTTACATTCTTATGATCAATTTGCTAAGTACATACAAGTTGCAGGATGTGCCAGAAGACACCCTTCTAAATACATCACAGTCTGGGTGAAAGCTACAGGGAATGTACTATAAGGAGCATAGGGCTTAAAGTTAAGAGGCCTGAGTTTGAATCCCAGCTTCATTTCTTGCTCTGTGTAACCAACTTCAATGTACTTGATCATTCTGAACCCCATGTCGCCATCTGCAAAGTGGATCTAGGAATAACAGCTACCTTACTTGACTATAGAAAGGTTATATAATGTGTTTTAACTTTAAAGTTAGTGAATCCAATCACCCATTTTCCAGAAGGATTTGTAGCATGCATAGTCCTGATTCAAAAAAAAAGTATTTACATCTTTGAAAAATTCAAAAGACTGTCCAATGAATCAAACTTCTGGAAAATATAATCTTTACCAATTTTCATTTCAGAAAGTAGACAATTCTTTTCAAGAATCCTCCTTGTGCAGAAAGAGTTGATATAAAGCAGACCAAGTGGAGTCTCCTGCTGTGCTGTCTGCCAAGCAGAATGGAGGAAACATAACTGTAGTCTTGTATCGCCTGAATGGCATAGCAGTCTCATCATGCAATTAGGAATTTAGTGAGAGGTAATCTAATAGATACCTTAGCTAAAGATAAAGTCCATCTATTTCTGCTCATTGCATTCAGAATTATGCCCTTTGGGGAAGGAAGGGGTACAAAAAGACTAAGGGCTCTGGTCTCATGCTCCCTTCTACACTTCTCACCTTTGACTCTGATTCTGCATCTATCCGCAGGCCTTGCAGCTTCCTCTTACTTTGCCTCATGACCCCTAAACTCAATTTCTGAGTAAGTATCTTGCTAAAGAGGACAAGTATCTGTCTGATAACTGAGTTCTAAATTTCTGTTTACTCTTTTCTATCATCTGTCTCTCTGAAGCCCTGACACTGGCCTAATTCCTCTGGTTGTCATCTTCTGGGACATCATAGACCTTTCAGCTTGCATCTTTGCCTGTGACTATCCTAATCCAGTCTCCCTTTGGCAGTTTCTTGTGCTTTTGTCACATCCTCCCAACCAGGTCACTTCACACCGTGCTAAGAGGAGCACAGCTGTGATGCTAGAACTGGCTCATTCTTCTTTTTCCTGATCCACGTTCACACTGAATGTGCTGAGAGCCGAAGTGCTTCCCAAGATGTTACAAGTCAAAGGTAGCCAGTTGGTGGTGAATGAGCCGTAATCATTTGAAGTGACCAAAGAAGACAGAGTTTGTTAGATGCATAGAGTCACAGAGTCATGTTTAGGCTGAAACAGATCTTATAGACCACTCCCAACCATCTCATTTTACAAACAAGGAAACTGAACTCTAAAGAGAGGAAGAGTCTAACAGAGGTTGTAGATAAGAGTAATTTGAATGTAAGTTGGGGACTTAAAACACTAATTTAAGATAAACAGCTCTTTTTTTTTTAACATGGATGTGAACAGAGGAGAATGAGAAAATTTGGAACCCATATGGCTGAGGGGGAAAGGAAGTGGAAAATCTTTGTGTGGAGGCAAAGTGGGAGGCATAGGAGAGTAGAGGCAAGAAGTGTTCAAAAAGGAAATCCACCAGAAAAAAAAAAGTTAAGAAAGTAAGAAAGAAAACTCATTTACTAGATCAACCGGGGCAGGAACGGAAAAGACCAATTTTAGAAATTATATTGGCGGAACACCTTGAAAAGCCAATGATGAAAGGATATTTCTAGGGATAAGGAAAAGAAAGATCTAGAGAAAAGCTCAGGCTGTTAAGGATGTCTTAAAAGAATAGTTTGAGTGAAATCTTGGAAGCAGTAGCTCTTTCCTGAAGCAAATTAGAGGTATCAGAGATACAGCTGACCCTGGTGCAGAGATAGTGTGGAACTGGCTGTAACCAGACTCCTCTGAATTGGTCAGAGCTAACTCTGTATGATTTGTTGACTTGTAACAATGTGAAATCCAAACTCCCACATTCCCAAGTTAAAGTAAATCTTGCAGTTGAAATATTGGCTGACTAGGAGGTTTTGATGACCATGCTTTCTCATATAGGTTGTGTTTTCACTTTCTTGAGTTGTTGTGGTCAATGGTAGCATTTAGTACAGTGAGTTTAGTCAATAGCAAATTTGGTGGCAATAAAGGACTGCTAATCATTTGAGTATTTACTGCAAGTGAAAACAATATCTACCATAGGTGGTCTACATTGACTTCCAAATAATACCAGAAGCAAGTGACTGCGGTAACCTGAGGGTCACGTTGACAATGCTGATCCCTAGCCTGCTTCATAGGGTGTGTATAGTCTGATGGAAATAATGTACAGAAGTCAGTTATGCTCTTTACTACTTGTGAGGGTCCTAGATCTTATAAAACCTCAAAAGTACAGCACCTGAAGACACATACATATATTATCATGCAAATATTCAATAACTATTTATGGTGTCTCTACATTTGATAGGGAACTATAGAGTATCCAAACAAAATTAAGTAAAAATGGGTGAGTTTACAGTGTTTAGTGTGCTTTACGGAGCTATATGTACCTAAGAGCAGCTCACTCAGAGTGTGAAGCTTATAGTCTACTTCTCAACATGATGGCATTGGGGATTTTTGAATGAAGCAGATCACTATGTAGGTAAGGTTGCTGATTTAGTTCTCAGACATCACTTATTAAAAAAAAACAGAAATGAAGAATCTAATAAGTAAGATCATATCTCTACAAATTATAGTCCTAAGAAGCAATTTTTAGAAAGGATTTCATCCGTAATAACTATGTTAAAGTCTCTATACCACAAAGTCAGCAAAACAAGGGAAAAGAGAGACCAGAGATATGAGGATGAATTATTCAGATTTACCAAGTGTCACTCAAGCTGTTCTGTTTTGAAGATTCACTCATTAATGTATTCATTTAGTTAATCTTATTAAATATCTACAAGGTGTTTGACAGCATAAAATAGCAGGACAATGTGTTTAGCCTCAAAAAAGCTAAAAATCTGGCTGTGAAAAAAATATGTATGGTGTAATGCATATTGCAATGAGGTTGTAATCAACATAGAGAAGGACGAAGAAGGGTGAGAGCCATCTCACAAAGGAGATGATATTTAAGCTAGGACTTAATAGATGAGTAGAATATTTCCAAGTCAACAAAAACAGGACTTTCCAGACAGAGGTAATAGTGTATGCTAACTCATAGAGGTTCGGTAGTTTCTTCCCAACTCACATGTATATGAAAACTTAATACAATAGAGACACCATTAAAAATTAGTGAGGACCTGGGCTCTGTGCTGACAGCTCAGAGCCTGGAGCCTGTTTCAGATTCTGTGTCTCCCTCTCTCTGACCCTCCCCTGTTCATTCTCTGTCTCTCCCTGTCTCAAAAATAAATTAAAAAACATTTAAAAATTTTAAAAAAATTAGTGAGGATAATGAAATGCTTTAATAAACAAATGTACTTCAATAAATGATGCTTAGAAATGAAATATCTGTGGAAAAATAAAATTGAACCTTTACCACTATACACACAAAAAAAGTAAATTTGTGATAGATCAAAAACAAAAAAAGTCTAGAAGAAAGTATGTATTTAAAAATATATGCATCACCTTGGGGCACCTGGGTGGCTCAGTCCGTTAAGTGTCCAACTTCAGCTCAGGTTATGATCTCACAGTTAGTGAGTTTGAGACTCACATCGGGTTCTGTGCTGACAGCTCAGAGCCTGGAGCCTGCTTTGAGTTCTGTGTCTCCCTCTCTGTCTCTCTGCCCCTCCTCCCTTGTGCTCTCTCTCAAAAATAAGTAAACATTAAAAAAACATATATATATATATATATATATATATATATATATATATGCATCACCTTGAGAAACAAATGCACACATTATTGAAGAAACTATAAAGTGGACTGTATTCAAATTTAAGCACATGTTACACAAAGGACACCATAAACAAAGTAAACAGACATGCCACAACATTGGGAGAGGACTTTTTGCAAAGTGTATAACAAAACAAATTACTATCCAAAAATTTTAAAGGTGCTTACAAATGAGAACACATACACAAAACTCAGTAGAAAAATAGGCAGTGGCTATAAATAGGTAATTCACAGAAAAGGGGGGGAGGATTGTCCCATAAACATACGAAAGGTTGCCTAGTTTCCCTCATAATCTGGGAAAACCACAATTAGATATAATTCCAGATTTAGTTTGGCAAAACATAAAACGTTTGGTAGCAGCAGATGTGAGCAAGAATATAGAACAGTGAAGCTCTCATGCACTGTGATGGAATTAAAATTTGTTTGGAGAATAATCTAGTAATATCTGTCAAATTTGAAGATTCATATCTCTTTTATCTCATCAACTTCATCCCTAAATTCTAGTAGATGTACCCACGGAGATGTGTAAAGAACACAGGTTACAGCATTTTTGGTTAATATAAAAAGCTAAAAGAAACCAGAAATAAAACATAAGTGTCAGTTGACAACAGAAAACATATGCCATTAAAAATCAGTAAACTGGGAGCACCTGGGTGGCTCAGTTGCTTAAGCCTCCAACTCTTGATTTTGGCTGAGGTCATAGTCTCATGATTCCTGAGTTTGAGCTCTGCCTTGGGCTTCACACTGGCAGCATGGAACCTACTTGGGTCTCTCTCTCTCACTCTCTCTCTCTCTCTCTCTCTCTCTCTCTCAAAATAAATAAACTTTTTTTAAAAAAAATCGAAGGATGCATGGGTGACTCAGGTGGTTGAGCATCAAACTCTTGATTTCAGCTCAGGTCATGATCCTAGGGTCTTGGGATAGAGCCCCCTGTCAAGCTCTGTGCTGAGTGTGGAACCTGCATAGATTCTGTCTCTCTCTCTCTCTCTCTCCTGCCCCTCTCTCCTGCTTGTGCACTCTCTCTCTCTCTAAAATAAAGTAAAAAAATTTTTAATCAATAAACTAGACCTATGAGCATCAGTGAATAAACTTTAAATATATAATAGGGACCAAAAATTAAGCTTCAGGTTGATGATATCATACATGAAGTGTGGAAAGATGCGAAACAATAATATTTTCTTTGAGGAGCAAAAATACAAAACACATGCATGGCTAAAAATAACAATGCCAAATTCATGACCATGGGAGCCCTGTGATGTTTTCTTTAAAAAAAAAAAAAAACAGAAAGAAAGAAAAAATTCTGAATCAAGACAAGTACCTATATTTGTTAGATGGCCTTCCACAGTTTTCTTGTGTTCTGCATGCAGTACATTGTGGAATCAAGGTTCTTGGCTTTTCATATGAATCTCAGGAATCATCTAAATGGAATGTTTCTCAAAGACTACAATATTTGTGGTAGTGCTATAACCAGTAAAGAACACAAGGGCTACACGGGTCATGGATATGGGTAATTCTTCTTACTGTGAGGGTGGCCATTGGCATGCTTCCTTGTTTATTGCTTACTGTTTCAAGATTCTTATTCATAAGCATGAGTCTAATATTTTAACAGGATAGGAAATTCTCAGCAGTTAGGTGTAGGTTAATGCTTACTGTAATTTGTGAATATGTAAATTATGAAACTCAGAACTCAACAATTGCTTCACAGACAGGAAAGTTTTCTTAGTTGAGCAAAGCATGGAATAAAGTAACACAGACCTTCATATTTGTTTTTGTTTGTGTGTGTGTGTTGTTGTTGTTGCTGCTGTTGTTGTTTGTTGCTTGTGTATTTTTGACAATCCCTTGAAACATTTAAGCAGGGCTCAGCAGAGGAAGCTCTCTGCTCCACTTGGCATTTCAGGAGCATCTCAAAGGCTAGGAGCTGGAATCTTCTGAAGGAAGGCTCATTCACTGACTCACTCACTCTCTAGTGGCTGCCGCTGGCTGTTGGCTGAGTCCTTAGCTTGGGTTATCAGTTGAAACCCTTCCTCACAGCAGGGTAGCTGTATTAGTTTCCTATCATTGCTTCAACAAATTAAAACAAACTTAGTGGCTTAAAACAACACAAATGTATTAGCCAGTAATTCTATAGGCCAAAAATCTGACTTGGAGCTCACTGGACTAAAAGGCAGGGGTTGAAGCACTGCATTTTTTTCTGGGGGCTCTAGGGGACAATCCATTTCCTTTTCCCAGGTTGTAGAGACTCCCCACATCCCTTTCTTCTGACCCCCTTTCTCCATCGTCAAAAACAATGACATTGCCTCTCTTGGTGCCTTTCTTCCATGATCACATGTTCCTCTGATTGACATGCTCCTGCCTCCCTCTCTGTGAGCCCTCTTCTGTGGTCATGGCTCCTTCTGACTCTGAACTTGCTGCTCCTTCTTCTATATTTAAGGGCCCTCGTATTACATCCAATCTAATCTCATCTGAAGGCCCTACATTTACTCACATCTGCCAAGTCCCTTTTGCCATATACTGTACCATATTCACAGGTCTCGGGGGTTAGGACACGGGCATTTTTGTGGAGCCACTACTCTGTCTACTACAGTGGCTGAGTGCCAAGGATGGGCATCATGAACAAGCCAGGTAGAGGCTGTATTGCCCCTCCCGCAGGAGCCACAAAAGACGTGTAGCATCACCTCCCCCATATTGCTACTTGCCACGGTGGTCGTACTGTCCACACAGCTTCAAGAGGAGCGAGAGTTGACTCCCTCTCTTGATGATGGGAGTTCAAGATTCTGGAAGAGGAGTTTGGAATAGAAATACTGCTCTGAGCATTTTTGTCAAATACAACCTTCCACAAATAGTATAATAGATGAAAACGCCACCTCTCATGTCCAAATGCCTGTGGTAAAATCCCGGCCCTTCTCAGTGGCAACAGCAGTGTGTCCTTGAGAAAATCAACCTTGCTAGTGTCAAACGTCTTCATCTCTAAAATGAGCATAACGGTTGTCCTATCCCAAAGAACAGCGGTAGGGATGAGATAAGGTAACCTATATAGAATACTTCTCATGGTGCCTGGCTAATGGTGTGACCTCAAGAATTGTTGCTATCAACCAGCCATATGCATTTAAGCAAGTGACTCAACCGCTTGGCAACTCAGCATCTTCACATGTAAAACAGCGATGAGAGTACGTACTTCACAGGATGGTTGTAAAGATTAGGTATAGTTGACAGGTAGCAAGTATTGAAGAAATTTTACACACAAATAATCATAATTAAAAACACGTTTACTTAAGATTATATATACAATTATAATAATTAAATATGATGGGTTATATCTAATCACTCCCCCAAGGAAGCGACATCACCTTACAAAAAACAAACAAACAACAGCAACAAAATAACAAGAGGTAGAATTAAAACCATAAGACCATATGTACAGAGCTGCGAAGAATTTCAAAATTATTAGTTACACGTAAGTCTTTAATTAGGAGTTTCAGATGTGTACCACTATGAAAATTGTCTTACCGCATTGATACTGTGAGTATAGTGGTACAAAGGTGTGCACTGATTCATCGTAAATGACTCGGGTTTGCCGGATATGGTTTGGACAGCAATACTGATAGAGAAACAGAGTCATAAAGAGAGGAGGAATGACAGTCACTGTGAGGCTTAGATGAGCGCTAGTCCAGTCCAGGTTGTAAGGGACTCAGAGCGCTGTATCTGTGTAAGGTTCTCGTTGAACCCAGCCGAGACTGCTGGCAACGATGCCTTAACCACATTCGGATTAGAATGGCACTGTCTAGAAACAGACTCCAAATTAAGTCATTTTTGTCTTCAGCAAGTTCTAGGACTGCTAGATAGGATGTTGATAAATGCATGAAGCGAAAGTAATACTGTTTGTAAACTTTCTACAATGCCTTGCCTTTCTTGTCTTACTGAGGTAGAAAGTTCTTTGTAGAAAACAAGATGGTGTGTGTTGGAGGAGAGTTGGCAAAGGCACACAGCTCTTCCAAGACTCTCTAGGATCCGGGTGCTGTGATGTCACCAGCAAATTCACTTTCCACCAGGTTCAGCTTCATGGACATGTGACGAGCGCAGTCATACATGGCCTTGGGCTCAGAAGGACCTGGGGTTCCTCGCTCTGTAGTCACTGTCTTGGAATTATTAATCATTTAGTCTTTGAATTTGTGTTTTGTAAGTGAAGTCTGATAGGACAATAGAGCATAAGGAGATGGGGCTCGGAGCCTCAGCTAACATGTGGTGCGGCCTCCTGCTGCCCTCCCCCCCCCCCCCCCCGGCATGAGTTCTTGGCAGCCCAGTCCCCACCTTCTGGGCCTCAAGCCCATCACACCTCACACTTCCTCAACCAGGGGCAGGGGCAGGTTAGTAAGGGAAGTCCCACATTCTTCCATTGCCCTCCACCCCTGGAGTGGGGCGGGGGGTGCTGGGTATGCACCTGGAGAAGTTTGGGGTTGTATAGGCCTTTACCCCACAGTATCTTGGGGCACAGTAATGTGATGGCTGCCCTAACTCAGGATTGTCAGCTTCATAGGGCATTTAATGGGTGACATATTTGGGGGGGGGAGGGGGGGTGGAACGCTTTTATCCACTCCTGATCAAGTTTGCTAGCATGCCCATCCTCTATGAGGTTAGAATCCCTCAAGGTCACCTGTCCCTGTGGCTTGGGTGGCCAGCGTGCAAAAGGGAGATTGACCAATAGGTCTAGTGGCTCAGGCTGAGCCCTCGGTGCCTGTGAGGGTCTATACTAACCCTGTGTATATTCACCCACCTGAGGCAGTGCAACATTAAAAAGTTAATTAAAAATGTCAAAAGGTTAAGAAAGACATATTAGAAGAAAGAGAAAAGGTTATATTTTAGTAATTTTAGTAACACATTTTTCCTTAATTTTAAACAAGCCACCCCCCCCCCAATTTCATTTTGTATCAGGTCTTACAAATTATTTTTTTTAATTTTTTTAATGTTTATTTATTTTTGAGAGAGAGACAGAGCTCAAGTGGGTGAGGGGCAGAGAGAGAGGGAGACACAGAATCTGAAGCAGGCTCCAGGCTTTGAGCCATCAGCCCAGAGCCCGACGTGGGGCTCGAACCCATGGACCAGACCCCAAGATCGTGACCTGAGCCAAAGGCGAATGCTTAACCGACTGAGACACGCAGGCACCCCAGGTGTTGCAAATTATTTATCCAGCCCTGCAAAATAATCATTTCTTTCACCTCATTTTCTTTCGTGGAAGTGAAGGAAAATGCAGTGCAGGGGGCCATACCATCGAGGAGAGTAGTTTCACTAGTCTGAATGCAACAGTCCCTAAAGTAAATCAAATATGGCTTCAATACTAATCTCTGAAAGCTCTCTCAAAATAGTCTTTTCAATGGATGCTGGCGGGCAGTCTTCAATTAAATTTCCATTGTGACTCATTTCTGTGGTTGGCTCTTGGCACTTTTTTAACTGCAAGCAGACCTGTAATTGGTTAAAACGGCATAATGATTTTATGGATTTTTAAGAGTCCTGCTTGCTTTTGACTGTTTCTTTCTTTCTTTCTTTTTTTTTCTTTGTCATAGCTTTTTATTTATCTTGTTACAGAAGTGATAATGGTATAGCCCATCTCATATGGAGGTCAAAATGTTAAATTTGAAAGACTCCAGAAAGTAACCCAGGGTCTGTCCCCACCAAGGACTTTGCTCATGTGAAAGAGTTGTCCCTTGTTAGCATGGACAGCCTCTTCCTTTAGGTTTGAAAGGACAGACTGCCACACAAGCTGAGTGGCTACAGGATTTCATATCACAACCTACAGTCCGGCTGGAGAGCAGTTAAATTCTCCCAAAACAAATTTTGTTTTAGGTGCATTTATTTTCTGTTTGGTATTGGATTCCCACAAGTCAATACACATCATGGGATGTTATATAACATTCCTTCCACTTGTATTTTGGGTCCTTAAAAAAAATCTTAGCAAGGTGTGCTTATTACACTACATACATTCTTTTTCTTCTTCATTTCTTCACTTGTATTAGCCACATGTTTCAGTGGCGTCACAAAGGAGCCAGACATTTGAACTGAAAGTGCTGGCAACCTTTTTATTAAACTGCAAATTTTATTTTCGGTAAACTAGTAGGTGGTTACTATGTAAATGCTAGCAAGTGGCATCATGGGGGAGGGAGGTGAAACTGGCAGGATTTGCTAGTAAATTAAACATCAGGGGTAGGAGAACAGCAGACATAAGGAAGACTCGTAGGTGTTGAGCTAATCGGCTGGGACAGTAAATGGACAGTGCCATTTACTCAGAGAAAACTGTTGAAGGACTAGTTTGGTCGAGGGGCATATCAAGGGTTCTTTCTTGGACTTGATGAGATGACTGCTAATATCTAAGTGGAGAAGTCGGGATGCAGTTACGTGCAAAAGTCTAGATCAAAGTGGGGATGTCCTGATGAATGCATAAATGTGGGAGCTAATAGCCTTATAGGTTTTTAGGTAAAGTCATGAGAGCTGAGATCACCTGAGGACAGATTGATTTAGGAAAAACAACAACAACAACAACAACAGCGAGTCTGGGCCTATGCTCTGAAGCATCTCAACACTCACAGAAGAGCCAGCAAAGCAGACCGTGAGGAGTTCTTAGAGAAGTTAGTTGACAACAGGGAGAGTGAGTGATCACCTAAGCCAACAGGAGAGGGTGTTTCAAAGAGGGTATGGTCAACCATGTCAAATCTGAAGAGGAGTCAAGAAAGCAGAGAGAAGAAAGGAAACCATGGGATAAACTCTATGGCAGTCATTTCTGACCCTACCAAGAGAAATATTAGTGGAATGGTAGAAAAGAAACTTAACTGGAAAGGTTGAGAAAAAAGAATGTACACAACACTTTCAAAATGTTTTCTGTGAAGGAAACCAAAAAGTTAATGCTAACTGGAGCTCAACTCATGTTGCTTTCGTCGATTATACATACTACAAATAAAGGTAGTTGTTATGGGCTTACTTTGGTCCCCCCACCCCTTCCCCCAGCAATTCATGTGTTAAAACCCTAACTTCCATCGTGACTGTACTTGGAGAAGGGGCCTTTAGGGAGATAACTAAGGTTAAATGAGGTCATAAGAGTGGGGTCCTAATCCTACAGGACTGATATGTTTTTTGAGAAAAAGAAGAGACAACAGAAATCTCTCTCGGTGGCCACGTGAGGACACAGCGAGAAGGTGACTGTCTATAAGCCAGGAAGAGAGGTCTCACTAGAAATCAACACCGATGGCACTTTGATCCTGCACTTGCAGCCTCCAGAACTGTGAGAAAACAAATGTCTGTTGTTTACCACCCAGTCCGTAGTATCTTGTTATAGCAGCCCAAGCTAAGACGGTTGCTTACACAGTATATCTACAAAGCTTTGTTCAAATAAAATAATGATAATCATAATGGCTTCATGTTAACAAAATATTTCTCTGTTGATATTGACCCCAATTCTATATTCTTTTCCAGTTTCAACCAACTCATCCTCTAGATCATCCTCTATTTTAGCAAATGTACCAAGATTTAACCATTTGTTCAGGACAAAAATTTCAGAGCCCTTCCTTGATTACTGTCCTTCTCTTCCATGCCAGCCACACCAAGTTCCATCACAGAGGAACCCTGATAGCCCATCTAAAATGTGAACCAAGTCTTACCTTACCTCTGTCATCAACATTCAAATGGTGTCCTTTCTCATAGAACAAAATCTAAAGTTCCTACTGTAATTACAGTAGGCTTCCATCATCTGTCCCCTTGGCTCCCTCTCTACATCACGTAAGAAACAACCTGAAAACTCAGTGGCTTAAAACAATACTTATTATCCCTTAAGTGTTTGTAGCTTGGCTAAGAATTAGCTGATCCTGACAGGACTCACGTGGGGTTGCTTGCCTGGGTGGCTCTGTTCTTAGAGGGACCAGATGACCAGTCTGAGCTCTTCTCATAGGAATAGAAGATGTGTGTTTGAGAGAGAGCACAGAAACAGGGAAGGCCTCTTAACACTTAGACTCAGGACTGGCATATTGTCACTTCTACTTTATTCTATTGACCAAAGCAAGTCATATGGCTAAATGCAAAGTCAAGGCTAGGAAAATATACTACTCCACTTAAGAAGAAACTTATAATATATCACATGGCAAAGAATGTGTATGCACAAAGGAACAAACAACTTGACCAGCAATGCAGTCTATTACATACTCTGATCCAATTTCCTATATTTCTTACTTTTGTTAACTTGACTTCAAGGCTCACACTTGTTAATCAAGCTGCTATCTCAAGACCTTCAGACTTGTGTTTCCTCCTGCTTGAGGCATTTTTTTCTCTAGATTATCACATGGCTTTTATTCATTCATTCAGGTCTCTGCTAAAATATCATATCCTCAAAGGTTCCCATGACCAGGGGTTAGAAAACTATGGCCCACAGACCAATTCATAGCCACTGCTTATTTTTGTAAATAAAGTCTTATTAAAACACAGCCATATCCATTCATTTACTTACTACCTATGACTACTTACATATCACAAAGGCAGAAGTGAATAGTTGTGTCAGAAACTATGCCAGAAATCTTAAAATATTTACTCTCTGACTTTTTCCAGAAAAAGTTTGCTGACCCTTACTCTATCCCATTTTCTTACTTTATTTTTCTTCTTTATGATTATCTCTTGACATTACACTGTATTTATTTGTTTATCTGTTTATGATTGATCTTCTTCACTAGAATCTAAGTTTCTCTAGGGAAGAATTTTGTCATATTTACTGCAGTGCCACTAGCCCTAAAAATGTGCCAGGAACTCAGAATTATATTCTCATCCCCTTTAAGTCTTTGCCTAAATGGCACTCCCAAGTGAGGTCTCTCCTGACGACCATGGCACTCTGGGCCCTCTTCTCTGCCTTATGTGTTTTCTTTATTGCCTTCTTACACAATACTTAACTTTCTTCATAACTTTATCATTAATGACTGACTCTCACATGAGAATATACACTTCACAGGGGCAGGGTCCTTATATGAAATGCTTGCTTGGGACAGTGCCTGGTACATACGTGCCCAATAAATATTTTCTGAATGATTGAGCAAATGAAGATAATTTCTTAGGAATGGAATTGAAATTGTTTAATTTCAGAGAATAAAATAAATAATATGAAGTAATGTTATTATTCAGTGTTTAGGGGAATCCTTGAGAAAAGTCTTTAAAGGAGACTCAAATCCTCCAGCACCCCCATGCACTGGGTGTTTTTGTTTGTTTGTTGTCATAGAATGGATGAACCTAACAGCTTATGGATCAGGGATGTCTAGGTTATTAGGACCTTTCCTGAAAGCCATGCTGCCCATTAGCATCAAGAGAGAATGGAAAACATCAGCAAATACTCTGTTGATGGTGCCTATTTAGATGCCCTATTGCTAGCTCTCCTCAATAGTCATATTTCAATAAAGAGAGAAGAACATCCCCCTTGTACTCTACGTAAGGTAAAAGGAAATTCTGACTGGATTTCAGCCAAACTTTATGTTGCCAGGGGAATAATAACAAAAAGTAGGATGTCAGCATATCCCCCCTGCCCTCACTAGAATGTTAGAGGGATCATGAGAATAGCTTTCCTGCGTCCTCTGTTGTCTCACTTCTCATTCTCAGAGTGAGCAAAGCCAACCGTGGAGCCAAGTCCATTCAGAAGATAAAGATTATTACTTTCGGGAGGCTGGAAACCATTCATGTAATACCCAGATGTATCCAGATGAGCAGGGTGAAGGAATGGTTCTCATTCACTTATGGAGCCTGCAGTGTGGGATTTTCAGCAGCAGCTGCTTGAAGTCTGGATGCCCAGTGGATTCTGCCCCCTTCTCAAAGCTGAGGAGGAGGAGGATATATAAGGTCTTTGGTCACACAGTCTAGTGGAACAAATAGCCATTGGGCGGAGACTTTGGTTGACAGTGGTTTTATCATTACATGTCATAGCAGATGCAGCCAGTGCCCTGCCATATCCCCTTGCACTTAACACTGGAAGGTGCAGTAACCCAACTTCCAGCTGCCAGCGTTCGATCTTCTTTGCCTGGGGGTTTTCTCTTTCCACAGGAACCTATGTGGCCACCAGCACAGACCAGAAGTGCAGGGGAATTAACAATCCCCAGGAGCAGCCCTTAAACAATGACTGGCAGGAGCTGGTGCATAAATACCCCAGTTCCCTCACCTTCCAGTGAGTTAAGGTTGGAATGTGTGTTTTACACGGAACCCCAGAGTTTTCCTAATGAGCTCAAGCAACACTCACCACCCATGATGACTGGTTTGATAATGTGACTCTTATTGTCTCTTTTCACTTTCTTATCTTACTTCCCCTACACCCACCCGCACTGGGGTTTTCTTCTAGCTCCCAAATAAACTGCTTGTTTTCAAGTTATTGCATCAAGGTCTGCTTCTAGGGAAACCCAAACTCAGAAACATGCTTACCCAATTCATATTTACCTTTAATTTCCTAGCCTAACTTAAATGTGTGCCGATTTTGTTTTCGTTTCACGTGTGAGAGAAAACATGCTCCCCCTGAAAAACCATATCCTCTTCGTAGTAGATTGAACCCTTTTGGGAACCTTTAGTATTAACCTTTCTAGTAATAGTACCTTTCTTAGTCTTGGTTATAAGTGGACATGTTATTGCAACCTAAAAGTTTTAACAAAATACCTGTAGGTAGGTTAACATTTAGATTGTTCATATAAAATTTTTAGATGTGATAGTTCTTTTATAAAACTCAAACCCTTTATTTTATACGTGAAAACTCATTAGGTGGTATAAGATTTAGTCAGTGATTTAGCTAAGATCTCACTGCTAATTGGCTTCCCAGCTGAAACCGCAAGTTAAATTCAGATATTGCTTAAAATAAATATTACTTAAGGTCTAGTAAGTGCCCTACATTCATCCTGTGTTCTAGGCTTTCCCAGTGGTGCCTGTTTTGACTATCTGATAAAGTGCATTTCTGGATGGTTAGGAAGAGGGAAGTCTGTCTTGATTTCTTTGGTCTCTGCTCTCCTTCTTACAAACAAGAGGATGCTAGCTTCCTACCACAGAACAGCCTCCTTTTTGTGATTTCTGCGTTTACCTGAACACCCAGGGTTTTTCCATTCAAGGAGGAGGAGATGTCCTTCCCTTCTCACTGTGCCAGTTTCTGCAGCCCCCAGCTGTGGAAACAGCCATTCTCATGTTGTAGCAGAACTAATGATCTGCCTCCAGGGACCCGTGAGAGAGTCCTCTTGCCACCCTTGATAAGTGCATATGGCTGGTGTGCTTGTATATTTCTGCTCTACCCCCACCCCCACCCCCCCATCTCAGACTCAGTTTCTGCACTTCACAGACACTCAAGCCTACCTGTCCCATGGGCATTAAGCCTGTGGCAGTTCTCACCCATCAGTATGGGTGTGCTCCTGGCTGCAATCAGAAAGCCCTAGCAGCTGCTGCTGTGGCCTCATCTTGTAACGCCCCAGGTTGCCCCAGTCTCCTGCAGGGGCTGGGTTCGGGCTTCATTCAGCAAAGCCCCATCATCATCACGTCCGCCTCATCGGGAGCCTCAGGCTGCACTACAGGCTGACCTAGCTGAGCTCAGGAAGGTTCCGGCTTCCCAGAGGAGTGGTTAACCCCATCCAAGAGTATCACGATCATGGGTTTTGAACTAAAATAGTCTTTGGTTGACAGTGCTTTGAACAAGGACATACAGCACAAACATTTTGCCTGTTCTAGAGACTGGGCATCAAAATAGAGAAAGCCTAATGACATACCCAGAAATACTTATTGTACCATGAATAGCTTTGAAAAGCACAAAAGCTAGTCTCTTGATTTCATCTTATCTTGACTTTTTTACTGCCCGGTGTCCCTTTTTTGTTTGCTTTCCCCTTTTATCTATGGGGAGATGTATAATGGTTAATTTCTTCCTAAAGAATAATTCATCCAGGGTAGTACATGCTGCATACATCTGCGAGGCTCTTAAGTATTTCATGCATTATGTGGCCCAAATGGCTACATTAGGAAAAAAAAAAATCCCAATTAGTGAAATTTAAATATGGAATTTCTTTGAATTGCAGCTCTCCTTTCATATGTTACAACATCCTGATCAATGGCACCAAAAAGCAAAAGGTTTCTCTTATTGCTATATATTTTTATTTCCCTCCAAATATCAATGCCACATCAACTGTTAATCTGAAAAACCTCATTTAATGTCAGCTTGCTCACAGTTATGAAAATTCAGGTAATGTATTCCTGTTACTAATTGTATTTGAGAAAGTGTTATTAATTTCATATATCAAGTTCGTAGTGGCCATCTGTTCCCTCCGAACTGCTGCGTCTCCCTCCATCTGCCCTGTTTTTCTTCTGCTAATCGGGTGGCAAGGGCTCAGATGATCAGGAAGTTTCTCTCTGACTTTTGATTTGTCACTCATCATCAAGCCAGCTGTGCGTTTGTAACAGACTCCTCCGACGGGTGGTGGTGAATTTAAATCTGTCTGGTTTTCTTGTTGTTTTTTTTTTTTAAATAAAACTTTTTTGTCAAAAAATGTTTAAAGGAAGCCAGATTGTATTTTCTACACTGTAAAATGTGCTTTGCTGCCACTAATTTGGCTGCATCTGCACTCTCATGAATATAGATGAAGGTGCACGGCCAGGATATTATTAGGGACTGCGGCGAGCAGGAAAGAATTTTAAATGCGGCAAGATACCATAGTTTAGATTTCTGAGAACATTAGGACAAACTCGCATGAAACTGCTGACATTTGCTAGCTTTAAGTTCAAGATGAGTTTTTGAATCTTAACCGCAAATATTCTTCTTTGAATATTTTTGCTTGTGTGTGGTTGGATAGGGAAAAGAGATTGCGGGAAGGATTGTAGGAGAATATGATTAGATCAAAAAGATTTTTAGTTCAAATTTCTTCACCTTGTCTCCCATAAATCACGGACTAGAGTCAGCATGCAAGGGACTTGTTTGAGTCCATGTGCTAGGTGAGCAAGCTGGGTAGGACATTAGCCAGCGTCATTGCTTTCAAGTCACTTGAACACCCTGTGGGATAACATATGAAGCTTACAGACTTGGGGCCTTGAAGATGAACCTACAATACCAATTATTTATTGTTTGTGATTGTTTATTGTATAATTCAGTGCTAACAACAGGCTATACAAAATAAATGTTTATGAAAAATATTATTCATCTCCTCAGATAAGCATTTTCCCCAAAGTCCAATAGACAACAGCAACACTCAGATGTTAATGATAATTAAACAAGTTTTATTTTGCCTTCAGAATGATTCGGTATCACTAGATACGAAAAATATTCAACTCATGCTCAAAAAAATGTGCATTTTAGGAACAGAGAAGAAATAAAAATAATGGGATGGTATCTGTCCTCAAGAAACTCACAATCTACTAACTATAAAGTAGGAGAGGTATTCTATGACTGTTCCAGTGACAGCTACTAACAAATAGTGAAGCAACAACTGTTGGATAAACACAGGTACAAATCTTCATAAGAATAAATATTCTGAGGGGCGCCTGGTGACTCAATCTGTTAGACATCCAACTTCGGCTCCTGTCATGATCTGTCAGTTTGTGGGTTCAAGCCCTGCATCGGGCTCTTTGCTGACAGCTCGGAGCCTGGAGCCTGCTTCGAATTCTGTGTCTTTCTCTCTCTCTGCCCCTCTCCTGCTAGCACTCTGTCTCTCTCTTTAAAATAAATAAAAATAAACATTTTAAAAAAAGAGTAAATGTTGTGAATTGCATTAGCTCTAAAACAAAGCAAAGATTTCTAACACCTATTTCATGTCTAATAAGTTCATATTTTTCACATTAAAAAGTGAAACTTTTCTTGAGTTCTCCCTGTTCATAATCATAGCACTTCAACATCAAAAAACCTGTCACTCTCGCTAAATAAAGACACTTGTTCACAATGGTAAAAAAAAAAAATCGAAATTTACATTTCTAAGTACAAAGATTTTATGTCATAATACCTGTTATGGGTTAATTGTGTCCCCTAAAAAGATATGTTGAAGTCCTCATCCCCACACCTGTGAATGTAATCTTGTTTGAAAATAGAATAGTTTCCCCTTATCTATAAAGGACACATTACAAGACACCCCCCACCCCCGCTCCAGTGAATGCCTGAAAAAAATGTGGATAGTACTAAACATTATATATACTTTTTTTCTTGTACACAGATACATACAATAAAATTTAATTAACAAAATTAGGCACAGTAAGAAGTTAACAACAAACTAATAATAAAATAGAATATTTATAACAATACACTGCAATAAAAGTTATGTGAAGATGGCCGCTCTCTGTCAAAATATGTTATTCTACTGAATTCATCCTTCTTGTGATGATGTGAAATAATGAAATGCTTTCTGATGAGAGGAAGCAAGGTGAATGATGTAGGCACCTTGACACAGTGTTAGACTGCTATTGACCTCCTGACCAGCTGTCGGCTTTCAGACATTGGTTGACCAACTAAAACCATGGAAGCAAAACTGTGGACAACGCCTGCTGTAGGGTCTTTGCAGGTGTAATCAAGTTAAAATGAGATCATACAGTATCAGGGTGGGCCCTAATCCAATATATTTGGTATCCCTGGAAGAAGAGAAGAGACACAGAGGAGACCCGTGGAGAGAACATTGTGTGCCAATGGAGTCAGAGATTGGATGATATTTCTACAAGCCAAGGAACACCAGGATTGCCAGCCACTTCCAGAAGCTAAGGAAGAGGTTGAGGATTCTGTTCTAGAGACCTGAAGACTCCTGATCTCCCAAACTGCAAGAGAATTCATTTCTGTTGTTGTAAGCCACCAAGTTCATGGTAATTGGTTACTGCAACCTGAGGAAACTAATAGACCATAACACAATTCAAGAAATAAAAACAGGAACACCTGGATGGATTATCAGTTAAGCTTCTGACTCTTGATTTCAACTCAAGTCATGATCTTATGGTTCATCAGTTTCCCTGCTGGCAACGCATAGCCTCCTTGGGATTCTCTGTTTCTGTCTCTCTCTCTCTCTCTCTCTCTCTCTCTCTCTCTCTGCCCCTCCCTCATTTGTGCTCTCTCTCTCTCTCTCAAAATCAATAAATAAGCTTAAGAAAGAAAAGCAAAATATTTGACCTTTTTTTTTATTTCCATAATTTTTGTTTGGTTTTAACATAGGACCATCAAAATTCTCATGTTTCTTGGTCATGAAGAACACCTAATGTGGTCTTAAAGTTTTTTGAAAATGGGTTCTTTCTTAAAAATTATGTTGTTATAAAAATAAAATAATTGTAGAACTGTCAAGTATTTTCAAGCCACCATAATTAGTGACACATGAGAAGCATGGCAGAGGAAATACCAGATGTAAGTTATTTCAAGGGGCAATGATGGGGTAAAATCTTGTATTATCATAACTTCTTTGACCATCTTTCATTGGGAAAACCATTTTCTTATTTTTCCTCCCAGAGATTTTACTAGGGACACTGGAACCAGACCCAAATCTAGTTCCATTTCCACTTTTTTACTTGTCTTTTGATATCCTTTATGAAAAACCTCTTTGCATCTCTGCTTCTTTACTAAAAAAATCAGAGTTACCAATATATAATTGGTAACCCAACTAACCTCAAGGTAATTTTGAGGGCTTCCAAACCTGTCTAGATTGTTAAGAATAAAAATTTAAAAATTAGCCAAAGCATCCTCCCTGTCTCATGTTGTTGCCTGTTCCCCAGATTTTCCTCTTTAATCCAAAAACAAAAAACAAAAACAAATCCCAGAGACCCATGGTAGCCCCTTCCCTTCACCATCACCTAAATGTAGATCCCTTCCAACTCATCCGGATCAATTTGTGATTGACATTAGTCCTCCATAGTTCTAAACAGCTGTATTTGAACTTGCCTAAATGTTGCCCTTTCTATACAACCTTTCTAATCAAAGTGTGGTCCTGAGGCCAGCAGCTACCAGCCTCACCCAGAAGTTTGTTAGAAATGCAGACTTTCAGGCTGCTGGGTCAGCGGTAACATTTCTAATAGGCTCTCCACTGATCCCAATGTACATTCAAGTCTGAGAAGCAGTGCTACACAACACATTATTACTGTTTTCCCTACAGATCTCCAAAGTAATGTCTTACAGTAGGGGACATACCTTTTCCTAGTTTGATAACAGTATCCTTCTCCTTTATTTAAATAAATCACAACCTTCTAATTTTACAGAATTTGTGTCTGAACAAAAGGGTAAAAAAGGCCCAGTGGTACTGCTGATGCTTTCCTAATGTACTGTGTTCACTGACAGCAAGACCTTGGAATATCCTTAATGATATTAACAGAATATACATTAACACGGAAGGGAAGACCAGGCCTTTTTAAGCGGTAGTTCTGTTTCCTTCCCCTAGGTAGATAATGAAGTAGATTCACTTTTCCCATGACACTGGGCTGCCTGATATTTTGCTGTGTTACATGACGTGCTTCAGCATGACTAATACATCCCAGCTGGTCTCAACAGCAGGAAAATGTGTCGTGGGGGGTGGGGGGATGGCGGTGACATGGTTAGGAAGTTACGCATGCGCACGCAGAGGAGGCTCTGTTGTGTCTATGATTAGAGTTGGGGGTGGGGTGGGAAGAAAGAATGAATGAAAGGGGGGAAAATGAGGAAATCCCAGGAGTTCTGGAGACTTGAAATTTTTCAAGCTGTCATTTACCTTTGCAAAGTTGTGGTTGGTGACTGTGTTTACAGGCTGTGGATCTGTAAACAGCACATGTGCAAACCGTTAGCTATTGTTTTGAAAATGACAGTATGGCCAATAATTTCAATTTCAGTGTTTAAGCGTGAACCAGATGACGCTATGTTTTATTTAAAACTGGGCATGTATCATGGAGGGTGGAAACTTGTACCTCTTAAACACTTTTATATTGTGTAGTGTGCCATATGTTGCCTGCTTTCAGGTTTTTAAAGTGATTGCCTACTGCCTAAAGGTAGCTTGTCTCAAGATTATAATCCGCATTTTGCTGGAGGGCAGAAGTGAACCCATTAATTTAACAGCACACTAATGGGATTGGTATAAAGGTGTTAATTCTATTCAATATTCCTTAAGGATTAGGTTGAATGATAGTTTGGTAAGAAAGAAAGGGGTAAAGAATCAACAAGAGAAGTATGAGGCCATACAAAAGGTTTGACCAATATTAAAAACTGTCTTCCTATCACCACCACCTAAAAACAAACCAAAACAAAACAAAAAAAAAAGCCAAACTTGATAGCCAGATGAAGTAATTTCTAACTTAAAATCCTTTTTAAAATCTGAAATTTCCTTCCTTACCTTGTAACTTTAGTTGGGAACAAGCTTCTTGCTTCTCATTTACTCTTAACGAAGAATGCATGCTAAGTTTTGCTCTGAGTTATCCTGGGTACATATTCAAGAAGGTTGCCGGGTACATATTCTAGCTGAATATTTAACTTTGATAAGACTGGGCCCAGTCAATAAAAGATTCTTGCCATCCCAGACTCTTTTTAAAAATATTTATTGGTGCTCAGCTGGAAGGGAGTTGGCACCTAGTTCTGACATGACATCCGCTGGCTAACTGCTCTTGTGTGGTCCTGGACTCCTTAGGAATGTGAGACCGTGTTCTGTGCCGTGCACATCAGGGCAACGGGACTGAGACGCGAGTGGGGGAAGCCTGCCCCATGATTTGATAAAGCTCATACAAATGTCCATCTTTACTTAGAGGAATATTTCTCTAATCGTAGAGACTCCAAGGCCTAAGCTCCCAGATGATTGTTTATCCTGGGCTGCTTTCCCAAGCAACTTTGCTACTAAGATTCCAGTTCTGTCTCCCTTAGAGGAGGCAAACGTTAGCTCTCTTGTAATAGTTCCACCCCACTAAGTAGGCATCCAAAACACCATCACCACTTAATTCGCTTAATACTAGTATCCATGTTAAACCAATATCTTCCCTTTAAAAAATTGGCAGTTTATAACAGGATTTCTTATCAGGTAATAACTATCTAGGTTTATTTTAAAACCCCTGTCTTGGTAGCTTAAGAAATAAAATCCAGCAATGACAGAAGATTAGGTTTCCCCCCCGGGCGGGGTTCAGACAGTTCCTTCTTTGTGTTTGCCTCTCTTCTTTTGTAAGATGTGATCGGCAGCCTGTATTGGGAGGCCTGTGGGGGAAGAGATTAAGTTCTCCTCAGCTGGCCGTCGGAGGGTGTGGCTCTTTAACATTTTGGCTAACAGATGGTGACAAACCAACAGGTGCACCCAGATCACTGCACCGAGCTTTCTACATCTGCCGGGCGCACAGTGTGCTTACTCTGACTTCCCCCACGCCAGCTGGGGCCTTGGCTCCACCAAGCATGGCCCAGACAAGGTATACAAGGATGGAGGCCCATGACCTTCAACCATTAACCTACTGATATGTGCTTTAGAGGATAAGCGGGGCAAAAACACTTTGATCTGAATGGTATGCAGTGAAAAGAGAAACAAAGAGTGTAGACCCCGGGGTGAAGTGAGGAAGTGACAGGCAGTTTTGGTAACAAAATCCTCTTTTCAGGATTTGACAGCTTCTCTCGTCGGGCCAGATTTCTCTTTTAGCAAGGACATTGGCCTGCATTTATTGCCACCCTGGAAAATTGTTGTTGGATGACTCAAAATTGTTGAATGGAAACAACCCAGAGAACCATTGAGACAATCCCCTTTGCAACAATAGCTAAGCCTTCATACGCTTGCTGTACATAGGGCTCTGCTGGAATTATCCCGTAGCAGCCTCGTAACAAATCTATGGGACGGGCACCATTTCTCTTCCCATTTATAGTGGAGAAACCAAGGCACAGAGAAGCCAAGTGAATTACAATCAGAAAAGAGCAGAATGATACTTACTGAAGCCCCTGCACTTAACAGCTGTGTGGAATAGTCAAGGATCGACTTACTACTTTAGAGCTTTATCTACTTGAAGACGTAGGGAAGAAAAGACACTCTTGGGGTCACTGTAAGTTGCAACTTCACATGTGAAGTCTACTTGAAGCGACTGGTTTGGTTTTGGTTTTGGTTCTGGTCTGATTATCAAGGTCCTCGTGTCACATATCACCATGTTTTTTCACTAATCTTCATCATTAACCTTACTTAAAGCCTAGGATTTTGAGACGTAAGAATTCTCTCTCCTACATTTTCATTTTGGCAGATGAGGAAAACTACTCACAGAAGTATATCCTGGAAGCAGATCGTTTGCTTTAAAAGTCAGGAAGAAGCAGACGAACTGAGGAACACTGTCTTCCACATGCGGCTTCATGAGTGGTTTCCAGCACTCCCCTGTGGACATGCGATATGCGGTCTAGCAAAGGTATCTTGATGCCCCCCTAGTGTTCACATGAAGAATTCTGTGGTAACTAGTGGTTCATTGTTTTTTTACTCATCTACAATCCATTATTTTCCTCTTGATGGAGGTTATCTCCTAAGGATTTTGTGCTGTTGTTTTCTGTTGTTCGTTTGTATGTTTGTACTACCTACATGTCGGTTGTGGTGTTGTGTCTTATACGCATCTTATCATTTAATCTCCTCCGACAAAACACTATGATGTAGATACTATTATTGGTCCATTTTACAGATGAGGAAACTGAGGCTTAGCACGTTTGAGTATCTTGTATAAGATCTCACAGCTGGTAACTACATATTTGTATGGTTTTTGATTATTGACTAGCACTCCCACTGGACTATGTCATGCAAAGACAGAGATTGTATCTGCTGAGATGCTTATATTCACCCCACGGTGCTTAAACCACTTAACAGGGTCTTCATACACATATGCTTAATAAACATTTGTTTAATGATTAAATGAGAGAATAAATGAATAAAGTTGGAGACCAGAATTCAAAGTCATGCCTATTTAAATCGAGAGTCTGTCTTGTTAACCACTAGTTATGTGACCCCACGTTGCTCAGACTAACTATGTTCTGCTCATACCTAGGTGGTGTTAATCATCACTAGGTATTGTTATGAACCAAATTCTGTCCCTCCAAAACTCCTGTGTTGCAGCCCTAACTACCAGTGTGATTGTATTTGGAGATGTGGCTTTTACAGAGAGAATTAAGTTAAATGAAGCCATACAGGTGGAGCCCTAATCAGATAGCCCTGTTGTCCTTATAAGAAGAGGGAAAGACACCAGAACTTCCTCTCCATGTCCACACAGAGATGAGGCCATGTGAGGAAGAGCAAAAGGGCAGCCATCTTCAAGTTAGGAAGAGAGGCCTTCCCAGAAACTGACCCTGACACACCTTGAATTTGGTGTCTAGTCTACAGAACAATGAGAACATTTCTGTTCTTTAACCCACCCAGTCTGGTGTTTCATTATAGCAGCCTGAATGGACTAATACAACTACCATGACTCATCTGCTTTCTTTCCTTGTTCCTCTTACTCTCCCCTTTATCAGAGTATCTTTTTTTTTTTTCTTTTGGATATCTTCTAGCTGTTTCTGTTTCTCGGTCTTCAAAACGCAGTAGTAGGGAATTGCCTTCTTCCTCCATATGCACTCTTTTTTTTCTTACCATTTTCAGCAAAGAAATGCAAGTTAGCAGCTTTTTTCTGCCTTTCTGATCATCATTTTTCTTAGGAGGAATGAAATACCAAGACAACTGAACGCCTGTTTGATGCATATAAGCGACATGGATTCTCTGTGGTTGGAATTAACTTCCTGCATTGACAGACTCTCCAATTTCAGAGTAGCTCCCCTTGCCATCTCCCGCCAGGTCTGTATTATAGGGATGATTTATTATGACCAATGTAGAGCAGCACCAGTCAAGAAGAGGAGGGGGTAGAGACCTGACGATCGGACTGAAAGCCTAGGACAAAACTGAGTTGGAGATCCTGTTGCAGCTTTTGTGTCTGACTTTGAGTGGTCAGGTGTACAAAATCGATAGCAAACTAAGTCGTAATTAATTCACCTTCTAGTTTAGAATCAGGAGGTTTCTAATCACCAGGGAATCCAGTTGGGGGTCAGTTCTGGAAACCTGGTAGTAAGTAGGCATGTAGAAAACACAATGAAGAAAAGATTCCGATTAAGAGTTTATGCCTAAAAAGGTATAGAGTCATTAACTGGAGTAACCATCAGATCTGGACCAAAGAGGAAGGTCAGAAGATACAGTCAACATGGGTCAGTAAGCTGGGTCAACATGGGAAGAGGAAAAGTGATCTAGAAGGACTGGCCCAGGAACCTAGGTGTTATTTACAAAAAAAAAAAAAAAAAAAAATGACTCTATCCTGGGTTTGACTGGCAACAACAAGCCACATAAGACAACAGTCAAAGCCTCTGAAAGCACACAAGCTCCTGAAATAATTCCACCCATTGCAAGAAGAATACTGAGAGCCATGATATGTCCCTGCTTCAGTCATAGTTTGCTGAGGAATTGGGGAAGGTCTGAGGCGGTGAGCTAGGATTTGAGCCGTGACGCTGTGAGGATGTGGGGAGCAGGGAGCCAGGGAGAGCTGAGGCAGGGGACGTAAGAGGCCTGATCACAATTCCATGATCATACCCTGAAGCAAACCATTTCAGAGCTAATTAGCAGCATGTGGTGGGGGCCGGCGACCGTTGTGTTCCCTACATATCCCCCTGGGTCTGTCAGAGTTCTTGGCACAAAACGGAGCCTCGATATATGTGTTAAAGGAATGCACGAATAATATAATACAACAAGAAATGTGGATCTTTCAACTCCGAACATTTAATGGTGAATTTCTTTGGTTACTCCTTTATCATAGCCCAGTTATTAATAAACACTCACTTGTGATTTCAACTTCCCTTTCTGTGAACAAACACACACAGTGCCAAAAGTGATTAGTCCCGTCAGAAAACCCCTCCGGTGGTTAGCTCCATACTCCCGGCCTCCTGGGAACTTAAGATGTCCACGGTGGGCACACAACATCCCACAGAACGTCGTCCAGGCCTCAGGGCCCCAGGTTGTGTGGGCTAGGTTGTCGCTTGCTCATTGACTGCTGCTCTTATAGCCTGGTGGGTTTTTCAAGTGTAGTGGGATGGAAAACTCAGTTACTCTTGATGCAAACTAAATAGTTATCTATCAAACTGTGAGTCCCTCTCTGCTCTGTGGGCGTATTTAAAATTAGGAAGAGCACAGCAGCCACTTGTCTCAGTGAACGCAGCAACTCGCCTTGGGCCACACAAGAACAGCCAGGCACGTTGCCAGCTCCGGCGGTGACGGCGGGTTCCGGGGCGTAGACTCAGGGAGCCTCATTTTGAGTGCTAGATGGATCTTTGAGCAGCGCCCGTCTGCACAGGCTGCAAAAAGATCCCCGCGACAGTATTAACCCCACAGCTAAGATTAGCTGAGAATGTTTTTCGATCTTCACAGTCATAATCTGCTCCTCGGGTGAGAACTGAGCACCAAATGCCAGGACACTGTGAGAACAGGTGTACCGACCTCCACCTGGGACTTAGGGAGGGGAAGTAATGAGCTAAGAATGGCCGAATCAGAAGTTCCTAGGTAAGCAAGCTCTTAAACAAGTGTGCCTGGACTTATGGAGCTTGAAAATGCCCTCCTTGGCATGCCGCCTGCAAGGCAGCTTCACATAAAGAAGCGCTTCATAAAGTGTGTTTCACGGAACACGGTCCCGCAAGATGTCTGTGCAAAAGCCGCATGCCTTAGCCCACCCCAGCACACGAGCCCGTGAAACATCCTGTAGTAAAAACACTCTGTGTAGCACAAAGCTCCGACTTACTTGACCGTGAAACTGTTTTTTATGCGATTAGCTCTTAACATCTTTCAAAATAGTTTTCAGTTGTACACACTTTGGAAAACACCGATCTCTAAAAGACAACTCGAATATAGTGTCTTACGGAAACTGAAAGGCAGCATTTCTGAGACTGCCAAAGGCATATCTACACAGAAGCTCTGGCCTCTGGGGCAATGGAATTTGATATTCCCCCTTCCCATTTCATTCTCCTGTCCTTCAAGTCTGAGGCATTGCTTTGGGTGATGTTAGCTTGGATCAAATACATACGTAAGTGAATCGAGAGTCTTACCTATCTCCCTAAAAGACCACTGCCATAAAAATACTTTTGTTGAAGCACTTGAACTTCTGGTCCCTAACCGTAAAGTAACACAGGGATCCACCCAGTGCAATGCAGTAGTTTACTTGTGTAAGAACCAAGAGCAGGGCATTAAAGATTCTCCCTGTTTTGAGAAAGTATAACTCTGACCCAACTTCTTATCAGTACCGCTGGAGCCTACGTGAGCATGGGAAGCAGCAGAGAGAAGGGTGTGCTGACCTAGGCAGGAGATCTTTACCAAGGTCCCTTTGGTCGCTCTTCTGCAAGCCAGATGTCCAGCTTCACAGGTGTGCTCTCTCCCCAGTCCCACAGGACTCCACACGTAACAGGACTCTGGGCTTAGTTTAATACCCTGCTATTAGAATTCTTGGCAATTTTTTAACAAGGGTCCTACATCATCATTTTGCACAAGGCCCTGCAAATTAGGTAGCTGGTCCTGCTCCCCAACGCACCCCCCCCCCACCTCCCCGGGGAAGGCGAGTCTATCTTCTGGTATCTTCTTCAGAAGGGTTACTCCCTTGGCCTGTCCCCAGCATACTAGCTCCAGCTGTCACCCCCACTGATCAGTGTAGATGACTTTTTCATAGCAACACTTGAAGCAACTTGAAGACGTCATCATGTAGTAGGGGAAAATACAGAATTTGGAGGCAGAGAAAGTGGGTTCAAACCACAGCGTGCATATTGACAAAGGTTTAGACTTGAACACTGTTACCTTGCTTCTTGGGGCTTCAAGTATGGGGCCAGTGTGGGCTAGTAATGCCTGCCCGGCTTTCACATTTTTGAAAAAGGGAGCAGCGCTTGCGGGCTTCAAAGCTTGAGGTAACACATGAAGTATCTGGTATGGGAGTCGCTCAATACCTGTTACATTCCTTTCCTAAAGGTAAGTATTTTACGCTCAGAACTTTGAAAAGACAGCCACAATGTTAACTGACGCTTAAACTCATACTATGTTGTATTCATTAACTAGTGAAGTATACATGTATCTACTTACACTTATTTACTTATGAACAAAACACACATCATAGGTAGTAATCATCACTTCAGCTTAAGTGCTGCCTTCTGGTGCTAAATTGCAACATCTCTTGACTAACAAACTTGTGAAAACCCTGCGGTCATTATCTTTTGTATTATTCTTGTTCTGCACCGAAGGCTCTTCTGTACTTCTCACTGAGACCTGTGTGCACCAGACGGTGATGTCTTTTGTAGAGCTTCTATGATAATTTCACAGAATGCTCGATTCTCTTATTCGTATTCACCGAGACTCCACTTTTTAAGTAGTTTTTATTCAATATGGTATTTCGATCCAAGCATGAACTCCTAAGAGCAGGCAGTCGTGGGTTTGAGTTTCAGCTTTTATTAGTTTCTCAGGGCTGCCAAAACAAATCGCCACAAACCAGGTGGCTTAAGACCATGGAAATCTGTCCTCTCACAGTTCTGGAGGACTCGAAGTCCAAAGCCAAGGTGTTGGAGGGTTTGTTCTTTCTGGAGGCTCTGAGGGGAAAATCCATGCCATGCCTTTCTTCGTTTCAGATGACTACCAGCAGCCGTTGGAAGTTTTTGGCTTGTAGATACATCTCTCCAACTCTGCCCCCCATTTTGCCTTTACCTTCTCATCTGTGTCTGTGACTCATCTTCCTCTGCCTTTCTCTTACAAGGACACTTGTCATTGGATTGAGGAATCTTAAATCCAGGAGAATCTCATCTTCAGATGTTTCACTAAATTATATCTGCAAAGACCTTTTCTCCTTCTTCTCCAAAGAAGGTTATGTTCACAGGTTCTGGAGATGAGGGGCCTCTGTGGGGCCGCCATTCAAACCACGACTACCCGCGTGGCTTTGTGCAGTCACTTCACATTGATCGATCTCAATTTTTACCACGTGTGGAGTGCGGATCACCTATCGTAGAATTGTTGTGAGTCTCCGAGTACCTTCGTTAAGTTGCACAATGCCAATGCCTACAAGCATAATAGATCCTGAAACAATGGTAGCTGCTATTATTATTACCTTGTGGGGTTTTTTTTTTTTTTTTGCCATTTTTTCTCTGTCTACTGCACAGATCCATCACTTATACTAATGCAATAAATGAGTGTGGATATATTCTGATGTGTGTTCTATACTTGGCAGCTTCAGTTGCCTCCCAATACCAAAGAATGGCATCGCCCTTTCCAGAAGGGGGAAGGGTTTTATAGACCATTCTGATTCTATGGAGGGAAAGAACAATTTTGAGGCTGAGTGCTACTGCAAAATGTGTATCCCCATCAGCATGAAAATCACTATTTGTGGCCACTTCCCACATACTGCTTGCCCATACCTGTCCTAGCTGGCCTCACTACGGCTGGAGCCTGGGGGTGAACTATTAAAGAGACATTCAGCAGTATGCGGCGAGTATTTATTCAACGAATCCCTGTCTGATGAAAGAAGAGACTGTAAAAGCAAGGTGTTGTTGTTGTTGTTGTTGTTGTTGTTGTTTTGGAGCAAGAAAGTAATCATAGTAAGAAACTCTATCAGTTTTGGATTCTTGTTTACAACATGAAAAAGAAAATTTAATTCCTACCAGCTTATACAACAAAGGGTATATTGCCCAGTGTAACTGGAAGGTATGGGGGTAGTGTGAATGTTCGCACTGAACGATTCAGCAACTCAAAAGTCTCAGAAAGGATCTGAGTTCTTTCATTTTATCTGCTCTATTTTCCACAGTGCTCGAGGTAGCCTCGCTCTCTTGACGTCAAGAAAGTAGCTAAAGAAGTCGAGGCTTGATATTTGTAATTTGTATCATCAAAATTGAGTGGGGGAAACATGAGAGTGAAGTCCTAGTTGCTCTCAGAAATAAGTGAGAAATCACAGGAAATTTCTCCTTATGTCTAATCCGCTATAATTAGATTTTATGCCCATCCCTGAACCAGTCCTATTAGACCATTTCCACACTCATTGTGACTTTGGCTTGGGTTCCCTACGCTGGCCCATGTGACCCAGGAAGAGCCAGCTGTGCAGCTGACTGGGTGAGTCAGCACTGCTGAATACGAATTTGGTATTTTTGTTTCTGAAGTTCAAGTCAGCCTGGTGGTCTGTTAGTCTTCAGTAAGGTTCAGCAACCCTCAGGTACTTGCATTTAACCAAGTTTGAAACTGGGCCTGGTGGAAGAGGGGGAGACCACCAAGGCAGTTAGCAGTGTTTGCAAGGAGATGAGTATAGAGCCGGACATGGGCTTTTAGCTGAGTAAGGAGGCAAGTGGCATCATGACAGACTGAGGACAGAGATAGATAATGGTTTTTAGGAACTGAAAGTCACGGTGAGGCTAAAGAAATGTTCAAGAGTTAAGTAGACTTGAAGGTGGGGCTTAAAGAGTAGGATGCATGCCAGTTGAGATTTCAGTGTTGGTGTGGCTCTTCGTGATGACCAGGTCCAGGGGCCACGGTGGGGTGCAGGGAAGATCCCTGGATGTGAGCAGTCATGAAGTGGGTGGCCTGGGTGCTAGCTGATGAGCTCCACTGGGGCTCTTGGTACTGAAGTGCAGGAAAGTGGTAAGCCGGTAAAATGGCAGCCTGACCTGAAGCACATGGAGTTGTGATGGTCTCCTCCCTCCCCTAGTTCCCACGGGTGAGGTGTGCAGAAGCAGAAAATCCCAAGACTTCTATGTGTGTCCACTCCTCAAGGGCGCGGCCAACAAGAACTGTGGTTTTGCCTGATTCCATGCCAAGTATGTTCAGTTGGAACACAGCATAACTTAAAGGTTATGATGTTTTAAGAGTTCCAGAGTGCATTTTTTTTCCTTCTGGATAATGTTGGTTGATGGATGACTGATTAGAGAGTTAAAAATAAAGAGATAACATGATTGACAACTCATAAATACCAGGGATTGTCAGGAGTACTGAAATCTCCTTGGTGGATTTTGCATATTTTATTTTTGGTGGAGAAAGGAGTCAGGGAGAGAGAAGGAGAGGCAAGAGACAGAGACAGAGACAGAGGGGGAGGGAGACGCCCAGAGAAAATGAGGACAACATTTCCATCTGGGGTTTGTGCTTTTCTGAGTGCCGACTCATTTTGATAGATTATTAGAAAACTCATATTTGCTCATAAATGTGAAAAAATAGCAAATGTAAAATTTGCAAATTTATTCCTAAATGTAGTTAAATTCATAAATATTTAGACATTTTCTGTAAAGCTTCTAATTTATAACCTTTACATGAATCTATAATTTGGTATAAAAGCTTCTAAATGCAGTAGTAATGTCACAAACGTCTATAAATATTCACATCTCATTTACAAATGTTCTGCAAACCATGAGCTGAAGAAATTGTGAATGCAAACCATTTTTCAGGTGGATTTCTGCCTAGGTGACTCAGGACAATGAACAATGAAAATCTTCAAGAGATCATTTTGAGACTGTGACTTCAGTCTGTTGCCTGGATGGCCTGAAACTTTTTTATTAAGAATAATTAGAAAAAGTTATAGATGCAACTAAGAATGAATGAGCAAATTCAAATATAAAAGTTAAAAATCAAGGTCCGAGAAAGTCTGGAATAAGATTTATAAAGATACCAGACAATCCCAGGCAGAATAGTGAGTCTTTGAATGAAATTTTCTGAGGCTCACTTTTTCATCTGTAAAACGGTAATAATACATTTTTCATAATTTTTTTTTTCATAATAGTCAGGATTATGAGAATAACAGACAGTAAACTCAAAAGTGCTTAAGAAATGAGAAACAAAAACTTGGTGGCTGACATCCCAGAAAACTTCAAGCCTGTCTAGATGCAGGGGCTGAAATTGCGACTCTGCCTCCTCTACCCAGCCCCAGCGCCGCCCCCCCCCCCCCGGCCTCACCCACCCCTGTCTCATGCACATGCACACACGCGTGCACATGCCTGAATGCTTTCACTTCTGGTCCCTTTCTGGGTGCCGTGCTTTCTCTTCCACCCTCTCAGCTCTACTTTTCCAAGTTTATTTCACCCCTACACACAGTGACCCCAATAGAAAGAGTTACTTTTTTCCAATTGTTCCACGGAAGATCCCCTGACAAATTATCCTAAGATTGACTTGAACATTTGTCTGTCCCAGAACCTGTCACGATGTCCAGAATGGAATACCCAGCAGATGGCCATGCTGGGTCCCGTTCTCACCCATGAAGCCAGGGGAACTTGGGGTCATGTGAACAGAGAGTGGAAAGCCCTAGGCCTGGTATGGGAGCTGTCACCAGAAAAAGAGGGTTCTCTTTACATGAATAAAATGAAGCAATAAAATGATATATTCTCTTTACATGATAAAACGAAGCAACGTATGCAAGACTTGAGCACAGCGATTGGCGCACAATAAACCCTCAGTTATTTCCACCACTAGCCAGTAATTAATGCTGTTAACTCATTTTTTCCCTGTAGAAAGAAGAGGAAAGGGTTTAGAGTAGGAAAGAGAGAAGGTTTGAATGGGTTTTCCTTCTCAAAACTGTCCGGAGAGTCTCAGGAAACCAGATTTTTCCTCTGATTTCTCTAACAACACCGCCTGGGGTCATGCATGGCCTGTCCTATCAACACGAATCCATGAAGCCTCTATGACGTCCACAGTGCCAGGAAGTCAGGAGTAAATCCTCATGGGTGTGTTGGGCATTATCAATACATAACCACAGAGCAGAGGCTTTCTCTCTGATGGCTTGTCACTATCTAGAACAAATCCCCCTTTATGGAACCAAGCTCCATATTTCTTGGGTTTGGCCATACTTTTAGGGCTGTGTGGCAGGAAATGTTGGCTTTGTGAGGTTGACTGCAGAGAATTTGGGAAATATTTCTATAGCTTCGGCAACATGTGTTCAGCTGGATGCTGGGTCGCTCCACCTAACCCTCTTGGACTCATTTGCTTTTCTATCGGTGCTCTCCAATAACCTGTGCCTTACATTTATCTGTTGAACAAATTAGCACCATAAATGCTTCCTTTTTTCCCCCAAGTGTATTTTTTTTCAATCTTCAAGGAGTTTCTTTTACTGCCAGTAGCCTAGAATTTGGTAAAGAATTCTTTACCCATCAAGTCCCTATTCTCCATTTAATTATCTTTTAAATATTTTTGCTTTGTGTTTACCTTTCCACACTGAAAGTCTAGAATCTTTTTAGTCTCTTCCCTTAAGAAAGCCTCTAGCCCTTTCATTTTAGCCATTCCCCTCTGAGTTGTCTCTGCTGCTGGTCCATTTTTGTCTAGGTGTGGTGAACAGAGTATGTACATGTACATGTACATGTATTACTGTTATTGCTGGAGTTACTTGCCCCAAATCATGCCATAGTTTTTACCTGTTGACCCTCAACCCCCAATAATCTTCCATTTCTTTAACCCAACTGCTATTTCTAAGATATTTTCTTGCTTTCTCCTTTTGAATAAAAACATATCCCCTTCTTAGTGTTCCCACTATTTTTTTGGAAAACAGGGTCATGGTTGGTGTCCACCATATAGGGTTATGTGGAGAAGATCTTGAAGCGAATGTAGAGAATGTTGAACACTTTTCTGGTGTGTGGACAGCCCTTAGTAAACATTGACAAACATTATGATTTTGATCATTACTATCAGAACAGCTCAGTGGAAGTTTGAGAAACCTCTTATGAAATTAGTGTCTGAGTTGTACACGAGCCCTTTACTTGAGTGACTCTTCTAGATTATAACCTTAAAAAGTGGAAGATTTCAGTGTGTGAAGCATCTGTGTATAAAAATAACGACTGTTTTGTAGACATAGATTTTGCTAAAAAAAAGTGCACATAATGAAAATAAGGAGTTGGACTTTACAGATCTTAAAAGAAAAAAAAAAAGTAATTCCAAGAAGAGAAATATAGAAGCAACTAGCTGAAGGTCAGTTGAGAAGTTGGCATAGAATACAAAATATTGGTCCTGCTCTGGGTTTTTAGTTTCTTCCATAATGCAAAAATTGTCTTTCAGTCATGGTGTAGTCTTTCTTGGAATCCTCATTTTAATTCTGTAACATTTATATTCCAGGAGTAACAGCAAATCTGCTGATTACTTATGAAAGCAGGGGGAAAAAACATTTGCAATTACAGTCAAAATTAAAGTTATTTTCTAATCTTCTCATCTTTTTTAAGGAATGAGAAACTTTAAATATGGTCAACGTAGCACATTTTAAGTGTCAAACTTACTGAATTTTTCTAAGCCAATCGAATAATAATCTTCTGTAAAAACAGTGAGCATCCTACAGAATTTTTATCATTTGACCTGTTTAATATAAGTTGAAAAATTCCTCTTGTGTAAGTACCATTGCATAATGCTGTATGCTGAGCTATTAAGATATATTTAGTAATTCCATTAGAACTGCACCATCGAGCAGGGCAGAGCATATGGAAAGAAGTTGGTGAAAAACTGATTAAACATTTATATCAAGTACATTTTGATTTAACTCACATAAATAATTCATTTTTATGTTTTCTTTCTTTCAAAATAAACCTTTTTGACACCTGCTGTGCTAAAAATAATGCTATCATGGCTGTAATAAAGAAAGTCTTAAAGCACGCAGCAATGACATCATCTGGTACCCGTGCAGATACTAAATTGTCAGCACATAAGTGTAGTAAAGTAAGACTTGGCATTATTTATTATTTATTTAGTGCCTCAAAAATATACCAGGCTTAGTGAAAGCACCTGGCTGAATTTGAATATAGCATTTGTCTCCAGGAAAGCCAAAAATTAAAAGGCTCACAAAGACACACAAGAAAACTTAAGAGAGAGCCATAAAGATATGGAATCCCATTCTTTCCTTGGAGCATGGGAGTGAAGCAGAGAGATGAGTGAATGAACTGAAGCAAAGACCCTGAGAGGTGGATGTTTCCCTTTACAATGGGAAGAGAGGAAGATGGGTAAGAAGATAATAGCTGGTGACTACATGTGGCCACAGCATCATTCTAGAATGGTAATTCCCAAAGTAGGAGACAAAAACTACTAGGAGCACAAGGGGTGTTGTTGAGTGGCCCATAGGCATCATATTGACTAGTAGTGAATCCCATCATCATCAAAAAAAAAAAAATCTTCTTTCAATATTTCTGGGCAAGTCTAGGAGAAATATTTAGCTGGCACTACTCTGTTCCTAACATCCCTACGGCACTATCCAGTCTTCTTTTTCTACAAATAGGCAAGGCTGAATGCTCAGAGCCTCTCTGGGCAGTGGAATAGTAGATAGTATCACCTAACTAAAATTGGGTAACATTCCTTTACTCGAGTTTTACCTACACGTGGAACGCGATCGTTTTCCACGCACGGCATGATATAAAATTACCTTTAACAACATTCGGGCAAAAACACGAATCTATTTAATGAAAATTGTTATGTAAATAAGAGTAGACCACAGAGGCGGGTGGAATTACAATGACACTTGCAAACAAACCCCCAACAGCTGGCTGATACTGGCGGGATCTACCGAAGGAAAAGCTGGAGGCTGAGTATAAAGAGGCCCTTCTCTGTTCTGCCTCACTGTGGACCAAGAATACGCAGATGATGGCGATGGATAGCCTTCCAGACTCCCCTTAAGCCAACACTTCCCACACATGCCAAAAAGGCATGACTGATTGTAGGGTTGCTTATTGGTGAGATCCCGTTAAAGAAAACGTATTTATTCTGGAGGAAAACACATTTAAGCACCACAATTGATATTGGGAAAGAACACCTCCCATTTGGCACTCGCAAACCCGGATAGCATCTGCCTAACCAAATATTTGTATGAGTTAATTTTGTTGTGAGGGCTTCACTTAGAGAGGGTGATTTTCCTTCATAATGCACTCTTTCAAAAATTCAAAAATAAAATTCCGTATAATCATTATCATGTCTATTAGAATCCAGTATTGGCACACGTTTCTCTGGATTACATTAATTCAGCTGAAAAGGAAAATGCCCGGGATTAGGGCCATAGAAACATTGCAGCTACTTTCCTCTCTGCTCCTGGAAGGGCGCTGAGCAGGAATGATCATGGGGAGAAGTGTAGGAATACCTCATTTTAAGCAGTGCTGCACTTGGAAAATAAAAATACTAGATTACACTTATTATTTAAAATAACTTTTCTCCACCTCTACCAAGTTAATGCATTTTTTGTTTTTAAAATCTTGCACACTATAAAAGACCCAGAGCAAATGAACGATTATCTCATTGTTCCGAGACAAACACTGTTAGGATTTTGACATGTGTTTTCAGATGGGGTTGTCTTCTCATCTTCCCTGTAGGACTTTATACCAGCCTGTTAAAAAAAAAATCCCACATCAATTAATATTCCTCTTGAGCAGCAGTTTGTGTACCGTGAGCAATGTTTAGGCAGTGGATGTAGAGGACAGTGGGTTATCTGGGACATTTTAATCAGGGAAGTTTAACTCTCATGTTCTTTCCATATTAGGATTGCACATAAGATTTCATTTGGTTAGAAGAAGGAGAAAATGCTTTCTTCAATCATGGTTTTCATGGCTTCTTAATTTCCATAATTTAACCAATTCTCCATTTTAAAACTTATGGCTGTTCCTAATTCTTTGCTATTATAGATGGAAATTCCCATAAACATCTCATCTATAAATATTTAGAAATATAAATACAACATTGAAATGGAATTTTTGGTTAAAGAGTGTGAACCTATTAAGGTTAATTTCCTCAGAAATGAAATATCAATTTTCTCTCCCACCAGCAGTATGTGAGTGTACGTTTCCTACAACTTTATCTTCATTGAGCATAATTCCTCTTAAATCTTTCCATTACATTTTAAATAAGAAATGTTCTATTTACTTAAAATGTTCGAATGTGAATAAGAACGCTCAGCAAATAACTTAAAAGGAACTTAATATTTTTCATTAATTGATGCTTACACTTCAATGGGATCTGGAGAGCAAAATTACAATGATGTAGAAGTCATGCTTTCTTAATTAGTACTTCTATTCCATTATGTATGGTTGTTTATATAATGCCTTCTTCTTCTAGAATGTAAAGTAAAAATTCAAGTTGGCATTCCATTCTCTGATGTGTGTACTGAGTGTAAAAAAACCCAGGTATTCTGCATCAGTCATCTATAAGTTATTGGATACACACTCTACATATCTCTACTCAAGTTAGTGAGTATTTATATAATAGAATCATTCTATCTTCATTAGTGTCTAGAATTAACAACCCTCTCCATATACAATACTTCCTTAGTTCTTATATCACCACTATAATATTGATGGCATACTGCTTTACAGTATAGTACCCTGTACATATCTTATCTCTCCTAAATCCTATGAAATTTATCTGTAAATCCCTCAGAGTGGTTAATCAAAAAACTTGATTTATGTTTCAATAAACTTATTTGTTCGATAAATATTTCCTGAACACCTACTATGTACCAGAATTATGATAGCCATGTTATAACCACAGCAGCAAATAGGAGGGATCCAGTTCCTGCTACTGTGGGCTTTCCATACTGTGGGGTAAGCAAATGTTAATTAACTACATAAATATTTATAGAATTCCAATTGACTTAGTGCCATAAACGTAACGGGTACAACGAGAAGGTAGAAGAGGGCAGGTGTGATGGCGGCAGTAGTGATTGTGGTCATGAGAAGCCAAAGAGAGGAGAGAATCTGTGTGGAGGCTGTTGAATTACAGTAATGGTGGTAATGTTGAAACAAGAAAAGTAATCACGCTATTGTGTCTCTAATAGGAGCAGTCATATAAATATTTACATCGAAACAGAATTATTGATGAGGCAGAGTCACCTGATTTGCTTTTCATTAATATCATTTAACTATTGCATAGATTTTAATTGTACAGCATTTGGTGCTTATGCCCTCACACACCCACACACATAGTTACTCTTCAAAGCCCTACTCAACTAGAAAGGTAGATCTGTTTTTACAAGAATCGGGAACTCATATATCAGAAGTTGCCTCTGAATTCAGAGGTCTCACCAGATTCTAATCTAAATTCTCCTGAAAGGGGATGAGAGTAGAGGTTGATCAAATGCCCCATTTTATGGAGGTTCCTTGATACCACCTTCCAGCAGTTGGGAATCCTTACGTGGGAAAGGTCTGGAGGCTTCGTTATTACTCCTTGCTAGTTTCTGACTGAAGGAGAACTCTCTGAACTGTGCCAGAATGGACTGATGTCTCCCCAGCTCCTTCCCACTCAGTTGATATGGTGACGGCTATGGACTAGCAAACAACAGAAATTTCATCGTACTTTTTTGGTTCTAAACAACTTCTCCCTTAGTGCCGTAATAGTGCCCTCTGAACACCTCAGCATCGTCCTGTGATACATGCTCGAACTTTGCTTGAGGCATAAACCTTATCTTGAATTGAACTGATGGAAAGAAATGGTGGCGTTTTGAGATAGCATCAGGAGTCTGAGATTTGAGTCAGATGATCTTTCTTCGTGTTGTCTTGTGTTATATTTTTAGGCTATCGCTAGGTGGTTTTTTTTTCCTTCACAAAGTAAAACATGTTTTTATTAAAATTATATACAGAATATACCTTTGCCCCAAGTCCTTATGCGTGTTTATTTTACTGCATGATCTGTTTTCTTAAGGAAACACAAGGAGGGGGGGAACTGCTAAATTGGATATTAGCTTTTATAAAGTTTATTAAACGGCTGTGAATACAGAATCAGAAAATTTGGCAGACTTCTTACTATAGAGACAAAAGTTGCTGTCTAGCTCTACAGGGAGACTCTTGGTAGGAGTGAATTTTGTCTTGAGTGTTGGATATATTGGTCAATGGCTGGACAATCTTAGTTGTTGTTTTTTTTTCATCACCAATGCATATAAAATAGAATATTTACATCAATCCATCACTGCATATTTTGCAGAGAAAATATGACACTTATTAGGTCATCTTATATTGCTACAGATAAAAATCAATGCTAGCTGGTAGCAGACATTTATAGGTTTATCTTTACTCTCTGTGCAAGAGTTGTATGCCTACTGATGTATCGTGTCAAGTCAGAGAATTAGTTCCCCAAACCTCAGCACTTTATGGAACGTGTTTCTTTCATCTCAAGCGTTTTTTTCTTCTTCCATGTGTAGTAAAACAATAGAATTAGTTTTAATTATTAGTAACAGATAAATTCCAGATATCGAGTGCCTTAAATAGTATTGACATTCATTTTTCTGTCTCAGTGGCTTTAGACTACAATTCTTCAATATTCAAAGTACTTTCATAGTCATCTTCTTCCTTGGTTCCTACAACGGTTCTGGGAATGGGAGCGAAATAGATGTTTGAAAGTGAATAAGCTCGGGATCAAAGGCGATTGGTATTATTCCCACCTCGGAAAATTGCACCAGCCCAAAAGAAGAGTCCAGACTTCAATGAAAGCATTGGGAGTATGGAGTCCTTCTGCCTGTGGCCCATTGGCTCATTAGAAGAATATCTGAGCCATCAACATATAGATCTTGCATGAGCTGAATAGGGCCCAGACAGGTGGGGAAGTAGAATGAATATAAATTCATAATCTCTTAAAGTTGTCCAGTAAATATAATTTCAGTGAGTTATTTGATTAAACCTGGTACTGCCATTCTTGGCTGGAAATTCTTTCAAAAAAACTTCTGTCCACCGGAGATTGTCAATATTGAAAATAACCGGTATGAAATGGCTTATAAATTGCACGGGGTCCTTACTCTTAGTCTGATCTCTAGAGGTAGTCAAGTAGAAACAGGAGAAAGAACATGGACATTGGACCCAAAAAGAATTAAATCTGGGCTATGGCTTTGCCACTTCCTTGCTGTATAGACCTGAACAAGTTATTTAACACCCTGGTCTTTGGCTCACAGAGTTGTTATGCTTGTCTGATGAAATAAGGTCTGTGAATGTACACAGCACAGTGCTTGGCAGTATGCAGGCGCTCTCTAAAAGGTAACTCTTACTATTCAAAGGAGACTAAGGTAGAGTCCAACCATGCCATCTCTTTCGCTGAACACAAGTCTAGAAACAGACGGAAAGGGGTCAAAGAAGTTAAGAGATTCCAGATGTAGCCAAAGCCACAGGGTGGCAGAAGGTTGTCTGAGAGCCTGGATGCCAGAAAGAAAGTGGGAACCAGAAAAAGGAAAACTACCGCCACCTCACCCAGCTGCTACTTGGTCCTCTTTTGCTTTTTTTTTTTTAATCTTTGAACTACTTAATAAACACTAATTAACCCTGTGCCCCGTGAGACAGACTTGCCTAGAGCACCATGCTCTTAAGAACCACACACATCTCCTGTAATTGACTCAGTTATCCTCATTGCCTGGGACATCAGTAAAGCTGTCTTTTGCTAGCATCTTAGGACCATAGAGAAAAACTTGCATAGATTTGCCTATATCTGACCTCATGAAATTGAGAGTTTGGTCCAAGTGCAGCAGAGAACAGATAACCATCCTTCTAGTGCAAAAAGTTCCCTGACTTAAATAAGTAGAAGAGGTTTGAGCCAAAATTATTCTTTAAGCATTATAAAAAAAAAAATAAACGAGCAAAAGCTAGCACCTAAAACATCATAACCATGGATACATTTATATGTATAAGACACGTTTGATCATGCATGCATGTTCAAACCTCCTGAAGACACATAGGTCACTGTAAAGTCCCTTTTCTGTCTCTGTGTCCAAAGCAACTGCAAAGGATCTTTCAAGCTCAGACTGTGCAGTATTAAAATTTTACTTTTTGTGCTGTCTTTTCTGCCAAGCACCTGCTATCTCTAGAGTCTTCTTGCATATGTCTGCTTTATAGGGTTTTCTGTTTATTTTTGCATGTTTATGTACCTCAGGTAGATCACCTTCTCGTTGAAGACAGGAACCTGGTAGTTCCTGGTTTGATTCCTCCTTATTGCCTGGTCTGGGGAGAGGCACACTGTGAAGCCCTCTGAATTATGATTGGCTCCAGTCCTATCTGACATATACATGGTCATTCACCTGGGTTTCTCTACCCTGTGTATGGCTTGTGCTCCTACTCTCTCCATGACCTGGACTCCTCTTCCATTTCTATTGTCCATCCATACCTCAGGGCCCACTCTAGCATCAACTTCTTCAACACCTTGGTCCGAAGATTCTGTCCACTGGATCATTCCTTTTCCTGGATTCAGATCACGCTGCCCAGCATAACATACAATTACCCCCAGTTGCTTCATGGTTTCTGGATTTATTTCTACAACCCAGTGCCTTAAGGAGAAATGCTTTTGTCTGAAATGTCTTTCATTGATTGATTCAGCAAATATATGTCTTTTGTTATCCCCAGTTGCCTAACCAGTACATGATAGAAATGTAGTAGATACTCAGTAAGTACCAGTTGTTTGGTCAGAGCTGTGACAATTTCCAACAAGGGTCTAATCTCCAGTAAAAGCCTTTTCTTGGATTTTACTAAGAAAGCGATTCTAGTTTTAAGTTGCACTTGCTTTATGTATCTGTCTAAATATTTTACCTTGCATTTCTTGTTAAAATAAGACAGCCATTTTGGGGCCATTAAAAGGGAGAGGGGGATAAATATTATGTTGTTGGTATAGTTGTCACTGTGGCATGTGTTTCTTGCTTCTGTCCCAGCGTTTGACACTCCTCCCCTGATGTACCCACTGCCCATCTCTGCAGCCCCTTCTCTCCCCACTTTGCCCTCTGACCACTATTTCCCAGACACTCTCACGTCTTTGAATTCCTGTAACGCACCATGCCCTCTCTGGCTTTTAGGTCTTTCTGCACAAGCTGTGGAATCTCAAAGAATTATCTCCCAACGCCAGCCCCTCTTATCTCCTTCCTCCTATCTCGCTCTGACAGATCTTTCTGGATTCCGCTTGAATGTCACTTTTTCTGGAGTGTCGTTTCTGATGCTGCAGCCTCTAAGGAGATGCAAACTCCCAGCACACGTTATACTTCCCCAGTGGTAAGATGCCATCCATTGTCAATGCCTGAATGCTAAACTTGAGGAGTCAAGTCCTGTGTCTGTTTTTATTACCGTTAATATCCTCAGAGCCCACCCAGCACCAGATATAGATGATGTACTCATAACCTCCTAGCGAATGAAGAATCGTAAGGGATCTGTAGGAGGGAGTATGAGGTTCCGCTTCTCCCAACTAAGGCAAATAGCAGGTTTCTGTTGGTCTGTTCATTCCCTATTTTTATCCTGTACAGTTAAGTTTACTTACTTTTAATTATTTATTTATTTTTTAAGTTCTGGAACCCCCCCCCCCTCCCCAGGACATAAAATCACATTAATCATAATCCTTGTTTCATTTTGAATTGCCTGATTGGAGAAAATCTGGCAAGCGTTTTTCTAGAACAACACAGTTCTTTGTAGGATGGCACGGTCTCTTTGAACATTTTCCAAGTGTGTGCCCATTTAAATATTTACTTGGAAGTGCCTTTTGTTTTTAAGAAACTTATTTGGAAATTCTGAGCGCAAATTATGGCTATGTAATCCATTTGGACAAAAGCAAGCTGGTTGCCGGGTTACCATTTTAAATGGGCTCATAAAATAGAGCTTGGTAATATCACTTTAATCCAGTGTTTACTGTACCTGGCAACTGTCCTCCTCGTAAGCCTCAAAAGTATGTAGATAGGATGTGGTTTCTAATGACCAAGGGACCACCACCGCTCGGCAAATAGGATTAGAGGCAAGACTAAGACATTTTGCTACCCATAACGTGCATTTAAATATAAGTGTTAAATTTGGCACACCGGACGAAGTTTCTCTTATGTAGATGAGTGCTTTTCTTGCCTGGAATATTTTATTTATCGGAATCGTAGAAGGGCTACTTAACACTTCAGGCAGCGCTGTCGTATTTGGTTCTGCTTCCGAAGACGTGCGGAAGCGAGGACCAGCAGCTCGGGGAGAACTCCGCGCGCGGCTCCGCCTGCAGGTGGGTGGACAGCCGCGCGGCGCCCCTGCAGCTGCGTGTCTCTGGCACGGGGCTCGGGCGCCTCAGCTGTGCTCAGAGCCCGGAAATAGACACTTTTCCCCTCGCTTCCTTTCCTGACTCACCTCAAATGTAATGAGACTTTTCACTTACAAAAAGCACAGCTTGCTTTATTTTTGGGCTCGCAGAGTCACCTCGTAACGTTAGAGTGTCAGGGACTAAAGGCACACCCGTTTGATCCCTCCTCCTCCGCTGGACCCCACAGACGTGGCCCATGGGCCCGTTGTGGGCCACATGCCTTCAGTCTCAGGAATCTCTGAGTCTCCTTCTGAAACAAATAGCTGCCCTTCCCGAGACCTTTTGGAAAGAGTTGAGAAGAGGGATCGTGTGCAAAAGTTCCTGTTAATAGTTTTGTGCAGTGAGGAACAGGTCCCCCCGTCCCCCCACCCCTGGTTGTTTTGTTTCTGGGTTTTGTTTTGTTGTTTGTTTGTTTGTTTGTTTCGTGTGTGTGTGTGTGTGTGTGTGTGTGTGTGTGTGTGTGTTGGCTTATAGCAGGATCTGCCTAGTTAGTCACCAACTGTTTGCCTTTGCCTTCTGGGCGCCCAGCGAGACCACACGACCCAGCCTCTCTCGAGGCTAGGAGCAGCTGTGAGATTAAATCTTGGCCAGTGTCATGTAGGCAGAAGTCATGTGCACCGTTTCCAGCCCTGGCCAATAAAATCTCCCGCCCAACCCTCCGCACTCTGCCTCCTGCCTGTGGGGACGGTGTTGGGGTCTCCAAGGCTTTGAATAGAAGGAGCCGGGGTCGAAATGTCCCGCTGGACCGTGACGTGAGCAAGAAATCAACTTGTATTGTGTAAAGCCGTCGAGGGTGGGGGTGGTTGTTGGAGCAGTGAACCCAACCTGACAATTGCAGAGCTCTTTAACCCCGGTGACCTTCACGTACGCATGAAAACCCGTGAAAATGGCCACCGTGAAAGAAAAGCAGCCGTCAACAGTCAAGGTAACATGCAGCCTGAATGAGGAGGGTGGAGCGAAGCCGGAGAAGCTGCCGGCCCTCCTTCGCCTGCCCCTGCCCCTTTGGAACAGCTGTGGTAGGACAGGAAGCCCTTGTCACCTTCCCCCTGCTGTATTTTGCGAATGTAGTACTGACCTCTTCACAAATGCTCCCGCACACTGCTTGTACCCTTTAAAAGCGTACGTGCGTCGATAGTTTTGACTCGTACCGTGGAGGCGATTCTACTCGTGTACTTCTCTTCCTCCCTTCCACGCGAGAAACGTTTTCTCTAATGCGGGGAGTGGATCTCTTTGGCCTCAGGACCTCAGGCTCATCACAGGCTTTGGGGATCACAAGACGCGTCTGTGAAAATGGTGTCTCTCCGGTTGTATTCCTTGGACATGCTTGCGATTCTTTGTTTAAGCTTAAAAATATGTCCAAGAAGAAAAAGAAAAAAAAAAAAAAAAAAAAGACCACACGCATCAAGCGTAGATTTGGCAACGATTCAGTTAATCTGATCACTGTAGCCAGAGAGACCAGGTAATTCAAGCTGAAAATGAAAATTCACTTAGATAAGGCATTTTCAGTTAGGGCCACACAGGAACATCTGCCGGCTTGTAGGCTGTCAAGATTTTGAAGAAGTGTTTTATTTTCTTGGGAAGTACAGGTGTAGAAGTATCCAAGTACTTGAAATAACCTTTTCTCTCCCCAGATAGCCTTGGGCAACCGGGTCCCAGAAAGGAAGCAGGCATTTATTTCCCCTCCGAAAAGGGTTAAGCTTTCTCTCAGGAAGGGGGAAATCCTTATTATTTTTTTTTTCTCCAGCTATATTACAGCCCTAAAAATATCTCAGCCACAGTAGAGTTGGTTGTCTTTTAGCACCTGCGTTGGTGAATCTCGCAAGGCCCCTAAATTCAATTTTTAAAAATTGACTCTAAAATTTTCAAAGGGCTCTGGGATGGGGAAAATTGGAGCTTAGAATCCAAAAGGGGCTGTGGAGGAAACAGTGGAAATTTAAACTGCCTTCTGTGTGCACAGCTGCCCCGTTAATAATGCTTTTGCCCAGGAACATCTGCCTCGGGCCTCACCACACAGCCAGGGTGCAGGCCGAGGGTTCAGTAATGCGTACGGTGATGGGGGATTATCCTGTGTGCGCTCTCTCCTGGCACTGTGGAGGGTTCCAAATGGAACTGTTGATGATCCAGAAACAAAGTAGACTCCCTTCCAGGAAGCTGTAATAAGGAGATTAAGAAACTATGGAGGCCTACGAACATTTTCCATGTTACTTAGAACTTGACCAGACTTAGCTTTAATCAAAGTTAATCAACCCATGTGAGGCAGATCAGAGAAGAGATCCAAACGGGGCTGAATGCTAATGCAGAGGGGCACCAAGGCCCTTACTGGTAATAGGCAAGAAAGCCTCTTTCTCCAAATGTGAGAGATGCTCTCCTGTGCACGGCCATATGTCTGCCGCAATCTGCAGCCTTATGGATGAAGAACTCTCTCGACCCCAAGGCACTATGTTGAACATGGAACAAAATTGACAGTGCCCAAGGGGGAAGGGCATTCGCTGCGTTTCAAAGACAATTGAAATATTTTAGTAACAAAGGTGTTAGTAAATGGATATGCCACTGGTGTTGATTGCGTTCTACATTATTTGTTCAAAGGCGAAAGAACAGCAAGGTTTTTTGTTTTTTGTTTTAATTTTCTAAAATTGACCACTGTGACAGCAAGGGTTTAATTGTCTTTCAAAACACAAGAACACTGACATGTCCGAATATTAACGTTCTTTGCAAAGTCACAATTGGGGAGGCTTTGCACACACCCCGGTAAAATTGCCATTTTTCAAATAATGTTCGGGACTTTTCCTCAGAAGGGCCTGCAGAAACTGTGGGATATTGTATTAAATACTCAAGAGTTGTCACTCTCCATGTATGTACTATGGATATGATTAGTTTCTAAATAGCCAAAAGTTATAAACATATGTGTAATAATTAAGTATATGATCAAAGTGTTGCATTTGTGGAGAAAGGGACTGTTTAACTTCACAAGCAACAAAATTAAACTTTTTAACCAAAATTAACTTGGCTAATTTGCAAAAAAAAAAAAAAAACACAAAAAACAGTGATCTCAAAAGAGTTCTTGAAATGCTTTGCACTCTGGTAAAATTCTAGAATATGTGGTTAGCTCTCAAAGGTGATTTGACAGGGAAATATTTATTTGGATGTTTGCACTCTGGCATAATTGTTGGAAAGGTAAGTGTGATGGAGTTTAAGGAGGGCTTCCTACTACCCAGTTTCAGTAATGAAGTACTAGGTAATCTGCACAGCTTCCTGTTGAGGACAATGAGCATGGTTGAATTACAGAGCCAAGATTTTGAAGAAGACAGACACTCAAAGAGAAGAATGCAGTGTTTGCGGCCACTTTTCCTCCGTCAGTTCCAAAATAGGTGGCTCAGTAGCCAAGGAGACTCGATGCTCATAGACGGTTGTATGGAGTGAAGGGGGCAAAAGCTAGAATAAAGGAGCTGCTGGTGGTGCTGGTAAAACACCAGTATTTCGAATAAAAAATCCCAAAGATGTCTAGAGTAAGGATTCTAGGAGTAAGGGTGAACCAGAAGCATGCAGTATCTCAAAGGGATTGAAGTTCAGATCTAAATTAGAAAAATTCTTTTTTTTTTTAATGTTTATTTTTGAGAGAGAAGAGAGAAAGAGCAGGGGAGAAAGAGAGGACAGAGAGAGGGGACAGAGAATCCAAACTGAGCTCCACGCTGACAGTAGGGAGCCTGATGTGGGGCTCAAACTCACGAACCGGAACCGTGAGATCATGACCTGAGCTGAAGTTCAATGCTTAACTGACTTAGCCCCCCAGGTGCCCCTAAATTAGCAGAATTCTTAAAAATAGACTAAGATATGGGGGCGCCTGGGTGGCTCAGTTGGTTAAGCATCTGACTTCAGCTCAGGTCATGATCTCAAGGTTTGGGAGTTCGAGCCCCACGTCAGGCTCTGTGCTGACAGCTCAGAGCCTGGAGCCTGCTTTGGATTCTGTGTCTCCCTCTCTCTCCCTGCCCTTCCCCTACTCACTCTCTCTCTCTCTCTCTCAAAAATAAATAAACATTAAAAAATTTTTTTAAAAATAGACTAAGATGTGCCTGTATTGCTAGTGTGCATAGTTTCCTGCAAAAAGTCATCATAAATCATCTCTAAGGGAAGGTAACATCGTACAGAGCTAACTTTATCCTGTAATTTTGCATGTACAATGTTCAGCAAGCAATCAAAAATAATCAGGCACATGAAGAGACAAGAAAACATGAAGGGAAAATGGACCATAGAAACAAACACTCTGAACTACAGATACAGACTTCAGAATAACTACGTTTGATATATTTTAGGAGATAACAGATATTAGTGAAAAGTTAACTAGAAATCTGGAAACTATCTTTTAAAAAACTACATAGAAATCAGGAACTCGATTGGGGTAACAGCCTATTAGACACAATTGAAGAATTAGCAAGTCAATCATAATGTAGATCAGAAGAAAATATGAGAAAAAATGAGAAATGAAAAATGAGAACAAATAGGAGAGTGTTTTCCTGAAGAAAACATCAAGTTCCATACTCAAGGGAAATCATAAACCCCAATGAAAATTAAAAAAAATAATAAAATTGCACCCAGATGCATCGAAATAAAACTGCTAAAACTCAACACGAGAACAAAATGTCTGAAAAACAGGGTAGGGGGAAAAAAGAAAAGAAGAAAGATTTAGACTGACAACTATCTTCTGGAAAAAACAAACAAACCAAAACCAATGGAAATCCGATGAAAATACCTTAACATCTTTAAAGAAAAGAAAACAAGTAATTGCCAACCTGGTATTTCAGAGCCAGTGAAAACTCCTCTAAGAATAAAGGTAAAATAAAGGCTAAAATGTAGAAAGTAATAATAATAAAAACAAATTCATCACAACCAGACCCGAACTAAAATACTAACAAGTGTTTTTCAGGCAGAAGGAAAGCAATCCCAGGTGAAAAGGTACAGATTCAGGAGGACTTAAGCAGCAAAACATCACCCACAACAACAGAAAGTAGATATATGGGCAAATCTAAATTGATGCCAATTTTAATGAACAGTATTAATAATGTCTCAAGGAGTTTCAAATAGGCAGAGAAGTTAGATACAGAAAAACAATGGTCAGTGGTGTTCAAGTGTTCTAAGGTCCTCATGTTGGCAGAGTTAAAATTAGTACTTTATGCAACAGCTTGAATTAATCCACAGTGCACATGGTCATCTCTAGGATAAACAGAAAAAGAATAGGAAGTTAATCAAAGTGAATTATAAGTTGAATATAAGTTGAATTATGCAGTTTTTGTCTTTCTGTTACTGGCTTATATCACTTAGCATAATAACATCAAGATTCATCTATGTTGCTGCATATTGTTAAATTTCCTTCTTTTTAAGGCTGAATAGTGTAGATACTATGGAAAACACCTACACCATTTTGGATTCCCACCAACTAAAATAGTCAATTCATTGAATCAAAGAATGGAATAATGGTTCCCAGGATCTGGGGGGGCAGGGAAAATGGGCAGTTACTAATCAAAGCACAAACCAGCTGTACAACATTGTAGACTTAAAAATTGTGTAGTGTGTATTGTGCGTTTAAAAATTAGTTAAGGGGGTACATCTCATATTAAGTGTTCTGACCACGATAAAATAATAAATAAAATAAGATATAGCAAAATAGGTTGAACTGGAATAATTGTTAAATATAGCAAATAATTCCAAAAGAAAGCGGGGGTGGGGGGCTGGGGGAGAGAAGAAAAGCAGGCAGGACAAAGAAAAAGCAAATAGATAATTGATTTAGACAAAAATGTATTAGTAATTGCATTAATGTAAATAGGATAAACAATATTGAACAGGAGATCCTGACTAGTTAAATATGACTAGAAAATAAAAAGTATAAGGTTTGGAAAGAAAGAAAGAAAGCTATTATTATCGATAGATGGTATAAGAATATATATGTCAAAATCCAAACAACCTAGAGATAAATTGTGGGAATAATAGATGAGGTTAGCAAAATCGCTGAATGTAAGAGCAATTTTAAAATCAATTTCTTTCTTTCTTTTTTTAATTCAGATGTTGCTTTCCAAATAAAAAGACTATGGTTTCTACCTTGGAAACTCTTAGGCACAGGGTCTCTCTCCCTCTTACTTTCTCTCTGGTTGCCCACTTCTAAGGAAATCAAAAGCCATCTTGTGAGGCAGCCCTGTGGACAGGCTCGTGTAGCAAAGGTCTTCCAACATGAGTCAGCTTAGAAGTGAAGTTGTATTCTTATACATTAACAAAATTATTTGGAATACAAAATTTAAGATAAAATGAACTACCCTCAAAAATGCTATTAGTAGAGGGGCGCCTGGGTGGCGCAGTCGGTTAAGCGTCCGACTTCAGCCAGGTCACGATCTCGAGGTCCGTGAGTTCGAGCCCCGCGACAGGCTCTGGGCTGATGGCTCGGAGCCTGGAGCCTGTTTCCGATTCTGTGTCTCCCTCTCTCTCTGCCCCTCCCCCATTCATGCTCTGTTTCTCTCTGTCCCAAAAATAAATAAAAAAAAAAAACGTTGAAAAAAAAGAAAAAAAAAATGCTATTAGTAGAAATAAATCCAATGAGAAATGTGCATGACTGAAACTCAACACAATCCAAATATTTATCAACAGTAGAATTGAAATAAATTCATATATACATACATACACATATATGTATGTATGTATATGTGTGTGTATTCCTATACCATGGAATTCTATACAGCAACAAAAGGAAATGAATCACAATCACATGTAATAAAACGGATTAATCTTAGAAACATGGCACTGAAAGGCAAGACTCAAAAATACGCACTCAAAAATTCCATTTACATAAATGCTATAAACAGACAAAACTAAGCTATAATGTTAGAACTCAACAGAGCAGTTAGCTTGGGAGTTCAAGGTAGTACTTGGGAAGGTTCATAAGATGCTGGGATGCTGACAAAATTCTATTTCTTGATTTGGGTTGAAGTGTCTCGTCAGTAGGTGGGCAGGCCTGGGGATTGAGTCCATGGTGACCGGAAGGAATCCTGGTTCTGGGAGGGCACAAGAGGCTAAGGGGCCACTGGCAAGGGTCTCGTATCTGTGTCCTTGGAGGCTGGTCTGGTGCTGGGGCAAGTGGGAGCTTGGGTTCACAGGAGCCACTCGGTGATGGTATGGGCCTGGTGGTGGGGTCCATGGTGAAGTTGGGAGCTCACTTCACTCTCCTTTTCATGTGGGGGGGAGCCCTTCATACTGGGCCACCCCTGCTTGGAATGAAGGGGGTAACTTGAGATTGTTTTCCTATGCACCTCAATGCATCTTTTCTAATTTCTGTGCTTCATCCAGGTGCTATAGACCCTCACATAGAATGCTGAGTTCTTGTGAAGATATTTTTGTGTGCAGATAGCTGCTCAAATTGGTGTTTCTGGGAGAGGATGAGCACTAGAAGTTCCTATGTTGCCATCTTGTTGATGTTAATCCCACAACTCACTACACTTATCTTCCATGACGAAAGTGATTTAAATCACTATTTTTTAGTAACAGTTCTCAAAACTTTAGTTTATAAACATAGAGTTTTAAAAATAGTTTTTTAACATCTTTGCAACTAAATTACACAATTAATTATACTAGGAAACAAAATATACTAAAAGTAATTAAAAATCTTACTGTCCCAGGGGGTAATATTATGACCAGTTATTATTCTATAAATTTAGTCAGTCAGTCTTCAGGTAGACAAACAACTTTTAATTTATTTCTCCAACATTCAATATTTAGCAAGTGTTGTGCTCTCTTAGAAGCTGCACCTTGAACACAAAGATAAATAACATATAGCTTATGACTGAGCACCTCACATTCGATGTAAGAAAAACAGTAAAAAAATTCATTCAGTCATCCACTCCAAATTTATTGAGTACTACCAGATGATGGATAGTCAAAGATGAATGATCTTCATGGCCTCTGCTCTTGAAGAGCACACAATCTAGAGAGCACAATACATTCCAATAACATGGTTTGCGTTTTATGATGGAGGGCAGAAAAAGAAACAGCTGACTCCTACTGGGCAAAACAGTGGTCAGGAGGAGGTGACCGTTTGAGCCGTGTCCTAAAGGATGAGTAGAAATAACATTATGGACACAGACCAGACACCAGAAGCGAGGTGGATAAAGACGATGAAGGGAGAAGAGGCTGAGAGGTAAAGAGGAGCCAGACAGCCAGTGTCCTTTTACCATCATGCTAAACACGTTGGACTTTATCTTTTTGGCCTCACAAGATTATCAGACAATTTTAAGGAGAGTAGCGATATTTTCGTGTTGCATTTTAGAAATACAACTCTAATGGCAGTGTGGCGGATGTTCAGAACACCAGGACAGCCTAGAAGCCATGAACGTGACATAAGGGATGGAGACACTTGGGATGGAAGCCTGAAGACAGTGCCGATTGCTTGCGCGGTGAGGGAAAGGGCTGGGTTTTTAGTGGTGCCCTTCTGGCTATGGGACAAGCAAGGGCAGAGAGGAAATGCCCTTAAGTTAAGCTTGTACTTGTTGAATTTTAAGTGTCAAAGGAATAAACAGACAAGGATGACCTGGAGAGCAAGGACCACATTTAAGTCGCAATAGATTTTTAACACAAATCTGTAGCAATAGATTTTTAACATAAATCCGTAACCTTTTTTTTTCTGATAGATAACAATAAGAAAATCCTCAGAGTTAGAAACTAAATGTGTTTATGTTAATGTTACCCTTTTCCAGTGGAAGCCTAATAAACCTTTTAGAACAAAAGGTAATTCTGTGGGCCCTTGGGCTATTTCCTCCACAAAGAGCTCTATGAATACGGAAAGCTCCTACCCCCTCCCTAAGTGTCAGAAATATCCTCCTCTAAACATCCCACTCTTAACACTGACCACAAAACAATTCTCCAAAAAAGATTTTAGGTTGGATCGGACAATAAAATAAGGTGTATAATTCAGAAATGTTTTTTAATGTTTATTTTTTTATTTTGAAAGAGAGAACAGGGGAGTGGGGCAGAGAGAGAGAGGGAGAGAGAGAATTCCAAGCAGAGCTTGACACCAGGCTCAAGTCACAACCGTGACGTCATGACCTGAGCCAAAATGAAGAGTTGGATGCTTAACCGACTGAGGCATCCAGGCAGCCCTATAATTTTGAAATTGTAAAGAGCTGAGAACTTATCTTGAACTTAGCTCCTACATCAGCCTTCTCTCCCTCCCTTCATGCAGTTGCTAGTACAAAAGTCTTATTTAAATTTTTTTTTAATGTTTCTTTATTTGAGAGAGAGAGAGTGGGGGAGGGACAGAGAGAGAGGGAGAAACAGAATCTGAAATAGGTTCCAGCCTCTGAGCTGTCAGCACAGACCCGGACAGGGGCTTGAACCCACAGACTGTGAGATCATGACCTGAGCCAAAGTCTGACGCTTAACCCACTGAGCCACTCAGGTGCCCCAAGACAGTCTTACTTTAAAATTTTAAATTCTCTAACCTTATTTTCCAAAAACAAATATTTTCATCATCCTATGTGCTGTTATTTCTTTCTTGAATAGTCACTTAATTTTTTCTCCTGAGTAGATGTTATTTCCCCAATGATATCATCAACTCATTGAGAGTGTGTCTTTAGTGTCTTTGTATCTTCTGAGGCCCTCAATATAGCACTGTGCACAGAGTCTATGCTCAGGAAGATTTGCTGGTGGTTATTTGATATGTTATTTTAACTAATAAAATGGTGTTATTAACTACTCTTAATATGTCAAAGTTGAAACTTAAGCCTCAAGTCTTGGATTTGACAAATAAGATGTCTGGATTTTCAAAGTGCTTATAACTGTTTTGGAACATGCATATCATTTCCCTCACAAAATCGGCTCTCTTAATTTTTTGTTAGTGCATTCTCTGAATTGTAAAAGGAAAATAAGTCTAATACATAAAGGGGTGGTAACTCAGGTTTTGATAGAGTGTTAATACTGATTTTTGCCCTCTGCTATTGAATCTGACGGTTTGCCAAAGAAAAGAACAAAAGCCACAAATCCCACAGTGACCTCATTCACGTCCTGTTAAGCCAGCTGCTTGTCTTAGTCATCAGGTGGAGAGCCAGAACATCTATAAAGGCCATAGGGCCTTTGCAATGGATTGAAAACAGGTCATTTTTAGTGAACCTTGGGACAGATATGCTCAGGCACGTTGCTATTGTCAAGGGATCTTCCACAATCTCTTTTGACTTTACAAATTGTGATTGAAGCATGTCACCAAATTAAGGAAGGACAAAAAAATGATTTTTGGAATCATCGAGGTCTCTTCCTTGAATATTAAAGAGTTTTGTGAGACCTCTTGCATGCATGAAATCTTGCTTCTACAGAGGAAACTCGATTTTCTCCCCAGAAGGGATTACTGTCCTTGTAGATGATCAGCGGAGCATGAAGAACCTAGTCATCAAACAATGATGGTGACATTTATGGGTCTGGGCTGTGTCTACCCATTGGGACATGAAATTCAAAGGTGGTAAAACTGATAGGATTTTAAGGTAGCTCTCTAGGCAAAATAACACAAAAGCGACACTACCTTCATTCAAACTGAGTGTTAAAATAAGCCATTTCTCACCCAGACAGCTCCCTCAACAGTACCTAAAGTAAGGGTTACTGCAGACAAGCCTCTGAATCACCACGCCTTCGAGGTCTGTCTGTCTTTATGTAGATAGATGGCCTGACTCTTTCACTGCGTGTTGGTTATAGTAACATGTGAAGTCCTAGGATGTTCAAGATAGTTAATTCAAATACTTCATGCTTTATTTACTCTACTTTTAAATGATTTTTTAAAGTACCAGTCATCCATCAAATCCATAAAACTGAGGCGTCAATTGGTCCAGTTCTTTGCTTGCTGTTATGCGTTTATTGAATAAGCCACAACGTATCAAACATAATACAGACAAAGTCCACTTTAAGCTTACAAGCTAAATTGGCTTAAGCATCACTCATAAAAACCAAACCAAACAAACAAACAAAAACAGTCCTATGCAAGCATGTATTGATCAAATTTTAAAGTTGGTATGTGGAGGGTGGACTTGAGTGAATGCCATGGGGGAAACGATTGCTAAAAAGGAATTTGTGAGAAGTGAAAGTCTTCATTTGACTTGACTGTTCTGAGATTTCACTTGTAAAGTGTGGTTGATGAAAAGTCTTAAACGTTAGATGTCAGAACGTCGGGCTTTGCAGAATAAAGTAAAACGATCCATCTAGAAAAACACAAATCCAAAACAAACGGTCTCAAACCAGATTTCTCAATTAAAATACAAACCTAACTTAAAAATTGGGCAAGATTGGTAATTACTTGGTCACTTTGCTCTGTATTAATCACACGAGTAACTCTGGAAGTAAGCCAAAGCAGCATTTCCTTCCGCTCTTGATTGTTTACATGCTGTGTAATTGAATTACGCGTACGCTTGCACTCACACTTCTGAGGGTGTGGCTCTCAGTTCAACCCCCAAACCTCACACAAACCGTGTGATGCCCAAGTCTTTCTGCTCTGAGGACCTTGAAGCACATTTCCAAGGTGTTTGTCCTAGAAATGGAAGGCTATGCATGGACGGTGTGATTTGTTCCTCTCTGACAGAGGTGGAGCTTTCTACAAAATCTCAGACTCAAGGGTTCTACTGTTGCTTTCTGGAACTCATCAGTGTATCACATTTCTTTTCTGATACAGAACAAAAATAGCAAAATCATTAGTTATGGCTCAGAAGAAGCTGCTGGTTTTACAGTGCTTAAAGAGCTTATTTTAGAAATAGTGATATTACTGTGTAGTCACTGTATTTACATTGGCTTATGATCTAGGCAAGATCCTCTTCCTATAGCCTTCGATTGTTTACAAAACACTTTTACATTTCCTATCTCATTAGACTCTCATGTTTCCCCTTTGAAGTGACTCTTACTGTCTGTATTTAACAGATGAAGAAAATAAAGCTCAGGAGATTGACTTGCCCAACCTCATCAGTTCATACAGACCCCCAACTTAAATGTCAGTGTCCTGATTCTATATACTTAAATATAAATATATATAAAATATGTAACATTTACATTCATATTTGATATATTTAAATATATTTAATCTGTAATATAGATTCTGTATTATAATATACATTTATATTTAATATATTGAAATATAAATATATATAAAAATGATATCTTCTAGAATCCAGAGAATAATCATGCAGTGGAACGTTTCCAGAACTTGAAAGATCAATTCATAATATACTAAAGTGCAATCTTTTTTTTTTTTTAACGTTTATTTACTTTTGAGACAGAGAGAGACAGAGGATGAACAGGGGAGGGTCAGAGAGAGACAAGGAGACACAGAATCTGAAACAGGCTCCAGGCTCTGAGCTGTCAGCACAGAGCCCGACGCGGGGCTCAAACTCACGAGCCGTGAGATCATGACCTGAGCCGAAGTCGGACGCTTAACTGACTGAGCCACCCAGGCGCCCCTAAAGTGCAATCTTAAGAACAGGCTTAAAAGGTGATGGTTCTAATGGGCTTTTTAGCAAACAGGATCTGTCATGGGTTGCAGCAAGATTTGGTTCCCTTCTTGCATGAATTTAGTCCTCTTCTCTCACTGCCCTGGCTGCTGGAGATGAAGTGGATGAAATGGCCAGGGCACTCCAAGGGCAACAGTGGCTTGGACTTCACCTTTGGATACGTATTGAGCCCAGACTTTTTCTCAGTGGAGATGCTACAAGAATAAAAGAAACATAACCCACAGGGTGACAAATTGAACTTTTCCATGCTAATGACAATAGTTTACCAGCATGAAAGCCAGAGTGGGTCCGATTCATCTTTATTCCAAAAGGTCATGGCAGTGGCTGAACTGGTAATGCAAACCTTTCTCAGGTTAGTCCCATCTGACTGAAATACTCCAGTTTTTTTGAACTATAAATGATGAAGTGCTCTTGCTGTGGAGAATTGGGGGTGAGGGAAAGAGATCAAAAGGAGTTTGTTTACACAAATTTACTCCCACGTGTCCTAAATTATGCCCCCAAAATAATCATTTAAGCTGTTCCACACAAAGAATTTGTAAGCAAACACATTTGCAGAATTGCTTTTTTTTTTTTTAATGGAAGAGTTAAGGGGGAAAAAAATGAAAGCTTAAGCAGTGATTAGTGGCTTTCCAGCTCTGCTTCAAAAATATCAGATATTTTTACTGAAGAGAAGACTCACACAAGGGAGAATGGACCAACGATTCACTAATTTAGTCCAACCTCAGATTTCTGTGCACTCCTTACAAGATACAGTCAATCTTCATTATTCCATGTTTGTAAATTGACCTACTTGCTAAACTTTCCTTGTAACCCCCAAATCAATACTTATGATACTTTTGAGGTCATTCACAGAAATGTGCTGAGCAGTGAAAACTTTGAATCACCCATTGTACACGTGCCCAGCCAAGACAGAACAAGACAACATTCTATTTTCCTATTTCAACCATCATACTGTATACAAATGTCCTTTTTGCAGTCTATTGAGTACCAGATTTCTTTGTGGTTTTTTGTTTTTGTTTTTGTTGGTGATTTTGCTATTTAAAATATCCCTCAAGCATAGTGAAGTGTTGTCTATTACTGTTAAGCACAAGAAGATTGGTGTTGTGCCTTAAGAAGAAAATATGTCTCTTAGATAAGCTTGGTTCAAGCATGGGTTAATGAATCAACAATATATATTAAATATGGTGTCTTTAAAGAGAAACACATATCAAACAAGGGTATGCATTCATTGGTTGATAAAAATGTGACCGGAGGTTTGCAGGAATCTTATCCTGTCAGAGATGATTCAGTGCTTGCTAATTCTGTGTTTCCAGTGACTTTGTAGAACATACAACTACAGCAAATAATGATAACTGGCTATAGTTTTTGTTTCTGGTTTTTTTGTATCCAGAATTATTAATCAGACAAAAAGTAAGAAGAAATAATTTACATTACCACTTAGAATGACAGGAATTGTAGCTACAAAACCAAAATTGTGAATGTTGTCATAGGTTTCAAAGCCCATTTTAAATGTATGGAACCTTGGGAGATATGTGCATATATATGTTTCAGAAACACCTTCTTTTAATAGATATATAACAATTCGGAAAGTAATTCAAGTGAATAAAACATTTTACAATGTTGTGAAAGGGCAATGTTATCAAATAAAATGAGATCTCTATAAACATGTCCAAGCCATGTCTTTAAAAGGAATCAGTATTATAATAGAGTTAGTGTTATTAAAATATAAGCCTCATGAGTATTTTTGATGTACATTAATTTTTATTGTTGAATAATAATAATGCTTTGTATTTGTATAGCTTGCTATGGTTTTATAGCCTGTTTGTGTGCATTAGATCACTTTCATCTTCAGGTATTACTATCAAAATTTTGTTGATGGGAACCATAAGCTTCTATGGGTTAAGAAATTTGCACATGGGGGCGCTTGGGTGGCTCAGTCGGTTGAGCGTCCGACTTGGGCTCAGGTCATGATCTTGCAGTTAGTGAGTTCAAGCCCCGCGACGGGCTCTGTGCTGACAGCTCGGAGCCTGGAGCATGCTTTGGATTCTGCGTCTCCCTCTCTCTGCCCCTTCCCCGCTCACGGTATCTCTCTCTCTGTCTCTCAAAGATGAATAAACATTAAAAAAAAATGAAAAAAAAAAAGAAATTTGCTCATAGCAACAAGCCACTGTTACTGTTATGTTATTGTTGTGATTAAATTTGGAAGATTCAGATAGTATCCTATATTTTGTCCTGTGTTGTCATGCGAAGGCCCATTTTTAGCCTTGAGAAATTTTGGACATGCTTTGTCTATCAATAAATCCAAATCCAAAGACCATTTGAAAATGTTTTAAATGGATGGTCATTATTTCCATTTAAATCCATAAACCTTTATTTGGAACACTGCTTTTCATTTTGTTTTGTACTTTTATTCCCCTTCACTTTAGAGAGAGAGAAAGCGAACGGGGGAAAGGACCAGAGAGAGAGAGAATCTCAAGCACAATCAGTGCAGAGCCCAACAGGTGGCTTGACCTCATGGCCCTGGGATCATGACCTGAGCCAGAGTCAAGAGTCGGACACTCAACCAGCTGAACCACCCAGGTACTCCTGAAACACTCCTCTTTAATATTTTTTTTTTAATTTTTTTTCAATGTTTTTATTTATTTTTGGGACAGAGAGAGACAGAGCATGAACGGGGGAGGGGCAGAGAGAGAGGGAGACACAGAATCGGAAACAAGCTCCAGGCTCTGAGCCATCAGCCCAGAGCCCGACGCGGGGCTCGAACTCACGGACCGCGAGATCGTGACCTGGCTGAAGTCGGACGCTTAACCGACTGCGCCACCCAGGCGCCCCAACACTGCTCTTGAAATAACACTTTCCATTTTACATTTTCTTCTGACTCAGAAATGCATTATATCATGTCTGTAAGAAATATTTACTGAGATACATACTAAATTTGTAAACTGTCTTACACACCATGCTAAAATTTCATTTCTTAATCGTGTAGGAAATCTTGGATTGGGCACTGATACTTAAGTTTGGGGAACATGTAAGTTTGGTTTATATCTCACACCAAAGAACATTCCATTTTATGCTGAACTGGGCTGGGCGGGGGTGGGGGGTGGGGAACCTTCAAGATAAGCCAAATGTGACTACCAGAACAAATGATCTTTTCACCCTTGAACTATCTTGTCACTCTTGAACTAAAAAAAAAAAAAAAAAAATGTGTAGCTGTTTGTGTGGTAGCCATAATGTTGAAAAAATGGGGCAAAAGCATTTCTTTTTGCAGAGGGTGTGTGATGGCACATATTTACTTGCACTTGGCAGATTATCTTATTTTAAATGGATTCAACAGTCTGTGAGGGGGCAGATGTTCATGGCAACAAAAGGAGGACAAATTAGACGAAGTTAAAAAGGGAGCATACGGGAATAAATACAACACATGATTATTAGCCTACAGAAGTGCTATAAGAAATAAAAACTTGACATGAATGAAAAAGCAGGGTGATGGTGTGGATCAGGGAAATAGGAAAGGAAGCCCAAGTGGGAAGATTTTGTGAAGTGAAAAAAAAAATGTATCTGCCAAAACTTCCACATCTCAGGAAATACTTTTTAGGATTCCATTCTCACCCACGTCTTCCCCCCACCCCCCCCCCCCCCCACCCCCAGCATAAAAGAAGGATGTAAAGTCAAAGTTCAGCGTTCAAACTTAAGGATACAAAGATTTCTCCATGGGTTGACTCTGCCAGAGAGAGTGCCGAATTGCAACGTTTGCCCCTGTAACATTTTCAAGGAACAACAAAATTTAGCTCAAGGGGTTGAGCTTGTTTTTGGCTGCACCTATGCTGACCTACCTGTTACAGAAGTTTCCGTTGGAAGGTTAAAAAGGTAGAGGGAAGTAGAATTTGCTGTGAGTTTGCTGGAGCATGAAAGAACATTGCTTCATGAGTATTTTAAATGGTCAGGGCTAAAGATGGCCCTGCTCAAAAACTCAGCGTGATGCAAAAGTGTAGCCAAATGAAGTGTGCAATTAGGAGGCTTTTGAAGACACTCTGTGATATTGTTGTGCCGTAACAGCCATTGTGTTGTAATTACTGCTGATTTGCTCACTGTTGTTTTGAACCTCTTAATCCCTTGAAGTATCCTGCCAAAATTAGAGTATTAAAAGTGTGATTCAAACACACTGAAGATTACAAACAGCTTAGATTAGGTCTCTGTGAGGCCGATATTGTCAAGTCAGTCATCTGATCCAAAGACAGAACATGAAAGAGAAGAATGCCTCCACTCTTTGAAGAAATAGAAGTGAAACATTTTCCGTAGCACATTAATTTAATTTTTCTGAATTAAGATGAAACGGGCCCTCTCGGTGAGGTAGGTAAGACTTTGCCCCCAACACTCCACTGACAGTGATCAGCCTCCCGATGCCTCATCTGCGAATATACATTAACATCGTGGATTAAAAACAGGACGGGGCTCTTTTGGGAAATACAGTTGTTCTCTATCTCCACCCCCAGGACACTAGAGAAGAGTCTTCATTTTAGAAGTATGTAGCTTTACCCAGTAGAGTTATTTGGAAAGAAGTTTTTGTTGGTAAAAGCATTTTTGGAAGCATTAAAAAGGCCACGCTGAATGTAAAGCTACGGTAAATTCGAATTGCCTTTTGGACACAGCTAGATTTTCAGATGCTACGTTTATGTAAAGTGGAGTGGCCCTCTCTGCAGAACTCTTAGCAAAAGAGTTAATCCTGTTTTCTCAAGTGCCTAATTTATCACAGAGTTACCTTAGGCACTGGGAGCATCTGGCTCAACACGTACATATTTTTCAAGTACAAATTAAGGACTGAGAATGAGGCCAGGAACACGCTGTTGTAAGCCGCAATAGGATGGACTCACCAAGAGGGAGAGGCATAAACATTGCCTCTGATTTTAATAAGGATGAAACTCCATGTATCATTAACAATTCTTCCTTCAATGTCTTGAAAACCCTCCGTCATTGTATTAGAGCCCTGCTTAATATTCTGCACGTGTGAACCAGTTTGCGTTGAGGTTGCGTTAAGCAGGTGGGGCATTAAAAATAAGACTCCTCTTTTATTGTTAAGATGTTTTGAATGAAAGCCTGCTTTATGTGACTTATCCTGCAATATGTCAAGAGAAGTATCTGCAGACCCACCTACGTTGACCTCGTATGATTTTCGATGGAAGGCTAAATGGTCACTTTGCTATTTCCTCTTCATTAATAGTAAACAGTCATTTCATAGTCATTTAGAAATGACTGTTTACTATTACATAATCATATTGATTGTCCATCTCTCTTTACTTCTATTTTTTAAAAATCAAGCTTAATTATGATCAACTGGATGGGGGGGGGGGCACGGAGACTGAACAAATCTTTTGTGATTGCTTTATTTTTTCACGAATCCTCGAGAGTAGCCACAATAAGTTGAAGAGTGTTGGGAGGAGGGGCAGGAAGAAATGTAATATTTCACTGGAAGCTTTGATGAGAGAAAAAACAAGGTTACTGCTTATAGAATCCAGCTTTCTGATGTTACCTTAACTATCTGGATAATGCATGTGTCTTTAAATCAGAAATAATTTGCTCAGTGGACTGAAAGACTCTGTCTGTTCTAAGCAGAGTTAACAGGCATATGCCCTGTTGTCTTGGAAATGTGGGGAGAGGTCTATACATCATGTTTAAGTGCATAAGACCTGGATGAAAAGGCTTCACGTGGAGAATGGCAATGCCATGACCATGTATTAGCTCATGTTGACACGCGGGGTGACCCACGAGCCAAATCTCTGTTGAATAGCCTCCACATCTAGCCTGACATGAAGAAAATTTCACTGTGGGAAATGAAACTCTAACATCTCATTAAAGATATTTGTTCTTGTTCTAAGGTCATCAAATAAGGAGGCTATGGGAGATACCAAGACAGAATATTTTTCAGGGGTAGAATGCAGGGAAGACAACCCTGCCTCTTACTCTGCATTATAAAGGCATCTGGCCTCCAAGGTGACCAGCTTGACCTTTCTCTTGAGTACTGTCTGATTTTTTTTAAACGGCCCTTAAAAAATGCCAACATGCAAATTGTACATAAAATATTTAAAACATGAGTCCTCACTTTGAAAAGGTGAATTAATGAATTCATCAATCAAAACTGCAAAGTTCTGAAAACCTCTAATTTACTCTTGTTATAATTTAGTGGGAAAAAGGTAGCCTTCCTCTGCATAGCTCCACAGAAATGTAATTAACCTTTGCTTTTGATAGAACAGGTGGGACAATTGGTCGAGGAAGATGATAAATAAGATACACACATACATACGCGCACACACCCCTGACACACAATCTTATAGGGTTCTTCCCTCCCCAAATGATTGTGAGGATCAAAATTTGAAAGTGCCTGTGAACTGTAAGTTACCCTATAAAATCAGGTGTTGGGATAGTCGTTTTTAGATAGAAAGATAGATGCATAGAGGCAGACAGATATCAAAATGTTTATAAGACATTGTATCATTATTTCTGTTGTGGAAATTGAAGCATTTTTGTCTTTACTGAACTTCCTGATGATTTTTTTTTCTCAATTAACGTGTGTTTTTAGGAAATAAAACAAAAGGAAAGATCAATGTTCCATTATTTTACCAGGAGGTACCACATGTATCATGGCGATGGTATCATACGTTCAAGTGGAAGAATGTAGCACATGGTCTGGCAAGTTGGAGTGCTTCCTTGGGGGCTATGGGTGAGAGTATTTGGAACTGAGACTGTTCATGATGTAGGTCTGAATCAGTTCGAGAAAGCAGAGGAGGTCATCCTCTTGAAGTGTGTAGATTAAAACAGGACACTATGAGCTCTTCTCTGCCTCCCACCTTCCAAGTTAGCCTCCTTTTCTTACTGTTTCTCGCTGAAGTTCCAATTTTCTCTCCTTTGCCTAATGGACTTGGAGTTCATTTATAGCTGATGCTAGCCTATGTTCAGGCTTGACAAGAGCTCGGGAGGAGGGCAAAGGCATTTTGTATCACATGGACCCTCTGATACAATGCAGAGAAGGAAGATTTACTCTTCCAATTTTTACAAGTTATTGCCCCTTTAATTAATTTTACTGCCACAGGTGAAAATGGATGTACCACTTCTGGGAAAAGAAAAAAGCCCAATTAATAGTGGTATATGTCATTACACTCAGAAGAAATGAATATGCCTCTTTTAACATAAAGAACTCATCTATTTCTGTGGCTCTGATTTATTCCTAGGTTTCTTGTCTCACTCATTAAGGAATTTCTAGACCAGTACTGTTCATGTGTCTATATGTGTGCATGCACATGTGTCCCAGAATAGAAATATAAAGAATTTAATATTCTTTTTTTCACTACAAGTATAGTTTATATTTCAATATAAAACTTAATTTGACTAAGCAGCAAGGATTTATGCATTATCTAAATTCGTTTGCTTTAGTGGAAATAACTGAATTCAGATTGGAGTTTTAACATGTTCCTCTTTCTCTGAATACACCCTTTCACCAAATGATTATGTGCTTAATAAAAATATGTATGTATTGAGGGAGATGGAAATATTTTAATAGAAAACAGTATTAAAATTTCCCTTTAGAAAAAAAAAGCCAGTATAAGCCCAAGAAATGTCTCTTGTTTGGGGATCTGGTTGTATTAAAAAGGACTATAAAAATGAGTATGTATATGTATATATACATATATATATGCATGTGTGTATATATATATATATATATAGGCATGTATATATGTATATATATATATATATGTGTGTATATATATATATATAAAACTTTAAAAAATTATGTGTGTGTATAACTTTTATTAGGGTTAGTTTTGTGTGTGAGAGAGAGAGACTGTATGATAAATTACACATTGGAAAGGTCCTGGAACCATTCTCATTTCCCTCCCATCCCACATATACTTTTGTTCTCTATTTTCTTTGTTTTCGGAACAGGTATTCACTGGGAGACATTGTTTCTGTCTTGTGTTGATTAAAACTTTTGTCTTCTTGTTTTTAATCGTCCCTGCACATTGACTATGAGGCTCAAAATGTGATACAACTGTTTTTCTAGAAGGAGTGAGCAAATACAAGACTGTGGACTAGCCTGCTTGGTTTCCTTCTCACACGCACACAAAAGCAAATCTTCAGTTTTATTATACCTTATAATCGCTCAGACAAAAATGGTCAGAGTGCCATGAGTGGTGCGTTTGGCTAGCAAGACAGTTTCACGCAGTAATGAGATTTCCCCCCTGTAGGAGGGCTATGAACTGCTAATTAGCATCTATGACCTAATATTCTCTAGCAACCAAGAGTAATAGCAGTAATTTCCAGTTTTATGCAGAGTACAAGTCTCCAATATTACCAGCACTTCTGTTTCATTTGTAATTAACTGCAAGCAATTATTACAGTCAAGAAAGTATATCCTCGTGCTCCTAGGTAGTAAAATAAAAAGAAATTATGTTTATAAAACTTATATATGTGTCATGCTGACTGACTGGAGTTCTTTGAAAGCCCTGAGGTTACGTATCTGTCAATTAAAGTTTCCTTTTTGTCCACAATGGTATCACGCTTCATTTTAATTTGTAACTTTTAGTTTACCATGTAATTCTTTATTCTTTGCTTGGAACCAAACATTTATTAGATTTTGTTTTGAGTTCATAGGGAAAAAAAGGAAACGTTTAAAAGCTTAGTAACGAGGGGGAAGATGTTGTGATATTAGCTGGCAATGTGTTTCAAGAGACTGGTAATGCATACGTCTTAGGTGGGGATGTAGTAGGCACAGGGAGAGTGGTTTATGAGGTGGAAAGAAAGGACTTTTATTTGAGGTTTTCCCATGAAAGTCATACTTCTGTGAATGTCAATAGAGTTGTTCTATAAAAAAAATGACATTTAAGATGATTTCTTACTGAAGGAGAGGGGTAAAACCTTATTTATCTAGAACTGTGGAAGACTGTAATTTTCTATATGAGTGATTTTTTTCTCAGCTAATTTACCTCTTAATGCACCAAAACTGTATTTTAAATATTTTTGATGTGCATTTTCTGAAAAAAAAAATTAATCTCATGCTTTGCCTCATTTTCTAAGGGCCTACCCACAGTTCTGGAAGACCCTCTGTCATGCAACAAGGATGTCAGGGTGGGTGGGTCCAGTTGGAGTTTTAATCTCCACTCACCACAACAAGAACAGCTCTGCTTGTCTGCCTTCTGCACTGTATTGGCTTCCACCTTCGACCCAACCCAGAGTATAGTTTGTGGCTCAACCTCAGGCTTAAAAAATTCTCTACCTTAGAAAACAGAATTTATATACAAATATGTATGATTGAATCAGTCGAGCAGGGTCATCATGATGTACATCACTCATTGTACTATGCAGAAATACGATCGTGTGATCAACATGTAGAGATTTGCACTTTTTCCTCACACTGAATTCACAGTGTGGAAGGACTTGGTCAAGCTTTAGTAGTGGTGGTCGTGGTGGTGATGAGGACGAGGATGAGGATGATGATGGTGATGGTGATGATATTGCTTTCACGAATTTGCTACTATGTACTCTGTGCTAGGCACTCTTCTAGCCCATTTTCTACAGAACTTAGGTGAATGGCACCTAAAATGCTAATGATCAGGCATCGCTACCAATATGACAAATATCATGATTATTTTACATCTGAAAATGCAGACTTTGCTCACAGAATCTTTACAAAGAACACACAGATACCAGGGAAAGGAATTTGGCATCGCACTCGTGCCTGTTTGATCTCATAGCGTGTATAACTGTCAGGTCCTTCTGCCTCCCGAGTATGGTGGGGTATAAGAAAAGGAAGCAGTTTTCACAATTATCAAGTCCAACTTCCTTATTTTATAGTTGAAGACACTAAAGATCATCGTGTTGAAAAAGTGGCACTTCTTGCATCCAATCTCCAGCTCCCAGGGCCGGGAACGTTTTCTAAATGGTTTTGAACCTGAAGCCTTTGCTCTATCTTCATTTCTCCTGCCATCAGTCTCTCCTCCCTCCTGAACTCATTTCTTGAAACTGCTCTTTCAGAGATCAGTGGAATCTTGCTCTTTGCCAAATGACTCTTCTCAGCGCTCAGTTCTTCTCCTGATGTATTTGGAGTAGTTCACATTGTTGACCACCCTCTCTTTTTTGTACTTCTTGTTTTTATCTCTCGACTGTAACTTATCCTGGCTTACCTGCTCTGTATCAGTTATGTTATACTGCATGACAACTCCCCCAAAAGTTAGCTTAAGACAGCCATTTATTTCACAATTGTATAAGTAGGTGATGTGGGCAGTGTTTGGGTAGGCAGAACCTCTGATCTCAGCTGGGCTCACTCATGTATCTGTGGTGAGCTTCCAGCTTGGCTGCGGGATGACCTATCCAAGATGGCCTCAACCAGAATGGCCTGTCTCTGCTGCAGAAGACCTCCCGTCCTCCAACAAGGCAGCCTGGACTTGCACACTTGCCCGCTCAAGGTTCGGAGAGTGAACATATACTCATGCAGTGCCTCCTAGAGGCCAACCAGGCAAACCATCACTTCTGCTGCACTCTGTTTGCAAAAGTAAGTCCAAAGGTCAATCAAGATTCAAATGAGGGGCGATAGACTTCACCTCTTGATGGGAGAGGTACAAAGCCACATCACCTGCGGCGCAGCTATAGGTAGGAGGGAAGGAGAACTAGGACATTTCCTGCCACATACAACAACCTCCTTTGCGAGTTGCATTGTCTTACTTGCCTTTTAAATATAAGTTCAGGGGCGCCTGGGTGTCTCAGTGGATTAAAGGACCTACTCTTGATTTCAGCTCAGGTCATGATCTCACAGTCGATGGGTTTGGGCCCCTCCTCAGGCTCTGCATTGACAGTGTGGAGCCTGCTTGGGATACTCTCTCTCACTTTCTGTCTCTGCTCCTCCCTCGCTCACTCTCTCTCAAAATAATAAATAAACTTAAAAAATAAGTAAATAAACATAAGTTCACCTTGCGTGTTACTCTTGGCCTCTTTCCCTCTTCTTTCTCCCTCTCCCTTTCAACCATCACATCTATTACCATGGCTTCAGTCATCACTTTCTCGTGGACGACTCCCAAACCTCTATATTCGATGTTTACCTCATTCATGAGCTCTAGATTGGGATTCTCAACTGCTTACCGGAAATGTACCTGGTTTCCTGCATGTGCCTTAAATGCAACGAGTTCAAAACTAAACTCTATATGCTCCCACAAACCTGTTCCTTTTGTCAGCTTTCAATCTCTGTCATTTATGTTATTTCCCATCTAGCCTCCTAATCTAATGAGCTCAGAATCATTTTTGATGCTTCTCTGTTGCCAGCCCCACTTTAATCAGTTGTGAATCCTGGTCATTCAACCTAAGTGTTGCTCAGGCTCCTCTTTGTTTATTTCTAATAATGTCCTGATGAGATATATTGTTACTTATTCAATTATTTATTAATTTGTGAATTGTCCTTTACTTCTTCACATATAAAGTCTAACATGACAATCCCACTGTTATCAGAATAGTATTTCTAAAACACATATCTGTTCGTGCAGCTCTCTTTGTAAAAATACTTTTATAGCTTTCCATTATCTGGAACAAAAGGAAAGTCCTCATTCTTGGAGACTGGGTGTTCTTGGAAACCTGTAAGGTCAAATATCATAATTATTTTAAGTATCATTGTTATATCCTCAATCTCTAGCACCCTGCCTGAGTTATAATAGTTACTAAATATTTGTTAAATAGACAAGTAAACAGATGATGGGTAGACCCACTAGGCAGTGGAACAGCAGTCTGAGAGTTCCTATGTGTTGCCTTAGAGTAAAGGAGCTTAGAGATCAATAGGCCTGGGTTTAAGTCGAGCTCTGCCACCTCCCAGCAGTGGGCCTACGACTATTTATTTAATCAGTTTGAGCCTGGGTTTCTTTGTCCTAATAAGAGATAATTATAGTTAACATACAGAGTTGTTGTATGATTAGCGATAACATATGTGAAACTCCTATGTCAAGCTCCTTTTAATACATAAGCATAATACTAATTATCTCCATCATTATCCTCAGTCCAGGCAAGGGAATCATCAATTTCAGGTGTGACAATATGTGGCAAGGATCCATCCATGTGGTCTGGGATTTAAACTTGGTGAGACTCAAAGGGCAAGATACTAGCCAATCCTAAAAAACAAAAACAACAACAACAACAACAAAAAACAGGAAAACAAAAGAAATCTAGGAGTCAGGACAGAGAATCCCAGCAGGGATTCGGACACAGAGAAAGAGAAATTGGAACTATCTTGGAGGATAAAGCCATAGGGGAAGAAGTCTAGGCATCCAGCTTGGGTAGAATCTGAGAGGACTGGGTTGTTTCATTTTGAAATGACAAGCTCCTCACCTGACCTATCTATCCCCAGAATCTGGACAGGAATGACTCTACAGAAGTATCAGAAATATATGGTTCTCTCTGCAAATCAAAGAGGTTTAGGGGACAGAGTGTACAACTATTCCTTCTCTATGTAAGGTCTTCATTGAGCTGTCACTGTGTATGTTTAAGAGATCATAGGATCCACACTGTCTGCAGATACACAAAAGAATCAGCTGTTTCATAGGCATATTTTAATTTTGATCTCTTTTTCTCAAAGGTGACCTTTATGTTTGTTTTCATATTTTAAAAAGTTTACTTTTCTTCTTTTTCTAGTTACTAACAATGTCATTCTTCTTAAAAATAGACACACAGCTCTGCTTTTTTTGTTTTTCTTCTGCCCATCTACATGCCAAATTATATAACTATCTTAAAGAAATACAGAATAATGACATCTCAAATAACCTCCAAAATTAGTGTGTTTTTAGATAATATATAATAACGTAATATCACTCATAATGTTATACTTGTACCTTTACTTATGCCTTATACTTTTATGTATAATGTGTTCCTAGTTATAACCTTTGAAATAGGGAAGGATGGCATTCCATGAGAGAGTTGATTTGATTACATAGTACTTACTTCTTCATCCATCTTTTTAATCACTTTAAAAAATCTCCCACATCTGGAAGGCAGTTTGGTTTCATCTTGTATTCTTAATTTTGATTGATAGCTAATGGATACCTAGAGCAGAGTGTTCAGGAGAATTGGAAGGCATTGTCCAGACCCAGGAGCAAAGAGTGCCACGATTGATTAGCAATGTCTGCTACGGAGAAGTGAAGGGGGAGGTTAGAACTATTTCAGTATATCTGACAAACCTATTGTATATAATGATATAGCCATCTTCTTCCTCCCACTTGTATCAGTAGTTCTCAAATTACTCATAGCTTTATAGGTTTTCTCATCCGAACATAGAAAGTCACTATTTCTTCAATTGTCTCAAGAAGGGTACATAATTTGTACCATACTAGATGCATAGTTAAGTTTATACATACACTGGATAGTTTAGAGCATTAAAGCTTATATATCCCCAGGCTGAGAAAAGCTGAGGGGGTCTAATAAGTAACTCAAAGGCTGACACACACATAAGAAGGAACCAAGAGGGCATAATTTCATGCCCAAGAAGGCATCTATTTGCATGTCAACCAAATCAGCCTCACTTTCACAGGTGTGTGTGCGTGTGTGTGTGCATTCATGTGTGCACCTGTACACACACTGGCATATTGTATACAAACATACAACACACAGGCACAATTCAGAATTCATTTGAAGAAAGTATTCTACAGCTTTAAAAATTTCTAACTCAACAAGTTTGAAAACAACTGAGTAAGATTTTTCTTCTGTCCGACTTTGGAAGTTTATTCTTTTTCATTCAATATAAATTTCTCTTTATTACGTGAGATGAATTTAAATGCTTCTGAATTTAATATCTTGCAATTATGAATTTATATCTTGCTATTAATTCCTCTTTTCCACCATGAGAATATAGAAATTTCCTCTGAATGTCTAAGAAAATGTGTAAGATAGAAAAAAGTATCAACTTGAGAAAATAAAAACTAGATTGTGTAGTCTGTAAGAAAATCAGGCCTATTATATCATGATTAACAGAACTCTGGAATTAAAGGGTTGGATGTAAATTTCCATTTTCACCTTAGCACCTGGACCCAGAAACAGCTGTCCCTTTAATCCTTTAGAAATCTCCTCAAATAGTGTTTCCTTTTCCCGTGTTGTGTGATAGCTGGTGTGATTAATATAATTTCAGCAAACCTGTAATAATCTGAGTGTAGATTTTGTGAATTGTGTCTAGCAGTGCCTTCAGCTAGATTAAAGCTATTTGAAGCAGGATCAGCTTTTTCGGCACTGATCATTTCAATGCCTTATAAATAATTAATCACAAAAAACCCCTACATTAATGCAACCCTTAAATCATAAATTGGGACCTAGAAGCTAAATGCATGCAAAGTTCACATTCTCTAAGAAATATTCATTTTCTCACATGGCTTATTTTACACAATTTATTTGCTCTATATTTAGAAGCTCAATTAGCAGCCCAATATCATATGCACAGTGTGGAAAAAAAATCCTGTTATTATAAGCACCCTGCATTGCATTTATTTATTCAACAATTATTTACTAGGCTCTGGACAAAGAGTCTGTGGAAGTATGGGATGGTCATGGTCACAGGGGCTTTATAGCATAGCACAAGAGGCCAAGTTGAAAGTGAATAAAAAAATAGTCATGAGAAATTGTGATCAATGCTATGAAAGATATAAACAATTCACAAAAAGTGGGGCAGGTCCCTTTGGACATGGTTGAAAAGTGCTCTCTGAGGAAGTGATATTTGCTCTGGGCCTTGAATCTCAGTATGTCCAAGGCCCCCAGGGAGAGGGTGAAACTTGAGCTAACTCTGCAGACATGTGTTCAGACCAGAACATAGACAGGGGAAGCCATTGCTGGAGTAACTGAAATGAGCTCCATTTTCGGTTTTAGAAGATTCCTGCAGCATGAAGATTATGTGTGAGCAGGAACAGAAAAGAAAAGACTTCCTAAGTGGCAGTTGCAATAATTCTGGCCAGTGAGAGAGGTAGAATGGATGGCTGTGGTGTTTATGCAAAAGTCAGAGTTGATCAGACTCGCGGATGGATTGTGTGGGAGGAGGTGGAAGACGTGGTGAGGGAGAGGAAGGGAGTAGGAGTAAGCCCTCTGTTTCTGCCTTGAGAGAGTAAGTGGATGATGGTGTCATTTACTAAGACAGAAAAAAAAACTGAGCAGAAGAGGGCTTATTGAGAAAATTGTGAGTTCTATTTGGGTAGAGTTAAGCTTGGGAAGTCTGTGAGACATCTACATGAGATTTGGAAGAGAGAGTCAGATAGATGGAGAATGCTCTAGGTGTGAAATACAAGTTTGTGAGTCATCACCAGTGAGATGCCATTTAAAGCTCTAGCACTGGGTAAGATCGCTGAGGAAGAGAATGGAGGAGAGAGAAATGGGTTCATAACCTAGCCCAAAGGACACCAATTTTTAGAGATGTGTTTGAAGGAAGCACTTGCGAGGGAAAAGGGAATAAGAAACCGGTGACTTGGGAAAGGTACCAGACAGGTGTGTTATCATGGAATCCAAGCCAAGTGTAAAAATCAGAAGGAAGCCCAGCCATGGAGAATAGTGCTAGAGAGGCAGGTTGAGCTGATGCCAGCAGCGTGCTCCCTGAGTCTGGCAGCATGGGAGTTGTTCATGCTATTGTAAAGGGCAGGGTCGGTAGAGTAGCAAGCACCATGTGATGAAAATGATTGAGTAAAGTTGGGGGATCAATGGGTCAGGACGAGATGGTAACAGCAGCTCGAGTGCGTTACTTAAGAAAGGGGGGGTTGGGATGAGATGGGTTCCAAAAGACAACTTGAGGATTGGTTTGTGATGAGAAGTTTGAAGACTCTCCCACCACCCTTCCCATTGATTCTCTTTTTTCAGGAAAGTGGGAATTCAGCTGAGGAGAGAGAATGATGTTGATACTTGTGGCGAGAATAGAAGGCTTCTCTGATAAGCCATATTTTCATCTGGATATCCACGGCAGCAGGGAAATTGTCTAAGAAATCCTGCCGAACCCACTTGTGCTGCCAGTGACCCATAAAATGACTGGACAGGGCAGAAGGGGTGCTAGGTCTCATTCTTTTAATTCACTGGCAAGTAATATTTTACATTTCAAAACCAAAATGACCAAGATTGAGAAAACAGCCCAATTAATGTATCTCTAAAGTGAAATATTTCTGACTTCAAATATCAGATTTAGAAACTGAATTCTAGAAAGGGTTTGTTTCTTGACTGGGCTATAAAGAAAGAGCTAGTCACTTCTATTTAAACACTGAGTATTATTTGGCTTAAGTTCAATTCCTAAGCCCTCTGGAAAAGTTACACAGGTCTTTCAAGAAGAAACAGCTTTTTTTTTCCAAAAGAACTGCAATTCTGCTAGGATGGTTGAAAGTGATCTCAAACATTTCAATGCAAATTAATTTTTATACCAGCTCTAGGCTTTAAAGGAAATGGGGGCTGAGGGAAAAGAAGAGTGAAGGAAAAGAAAATTACTGCCTCCTGACTGCAAAGAGATCATTATTAGGCCATTGTGCATGGTTTTCCACACTCCTGAGGCAGGGCTCCAACTTCTGCCTACATGAATGTGTGAGGAGCTGACAAGCATTCCATCTGATAATTTAAACTAATCTATGTAGAGCAGAAAGACACATGGAGCCCAAACTGATTTGTCTTGTGCAAATAGTCAGAGAACCCTAGTAAGTAAAGGGAAAAACTGTGGACAATCACACGACCCAGACTTAGAATCATGAGCAACTGTGGCTGAAAAAGAGGTAAGACTTTAAGTGTTTGTGAAACGTTGCTCAAAAGCATAACCAGAAAAGCAAAGGTAGATTATTCAATAATAAATCATTGAAATCTGATGCAGAGTACCACATTTTACCTTTGCTTTGGGATTTCATATTATGTAAATATGTAAAATAATGTTATGACTGATTGTCAATCTGGCTCATTTAAATAATGATTTTACAGTTTTATAGAAAATACATTATGTTAAAAACACAATTAGCTGAACTATTTGCTCTATTCTTTTTTTAATTTTTTTTAATGTTTATTTATTTTTGAGAGAGAGACAAAGCATGAGTGGGGGAGGGGCAGAGAGAGAGGGAGACACAGAATCCGAAGCAGGCTCCAGGCTCTGAGCTGTCAGCACAGAGTCCGTCACGGGGCTCAAACTCACGAGCCACGAGATCATGACCGGAGTCGAAGCCGGACGCTTAACTGACTGAGCCATCCAGGCACCCTTCCTCTATTCTTTTTGTACCCTTACAGGAAATTTAGCTATTTACATTATGCCACAAACATTTGTCAGTACTATCTACCCTCTCCCTGATATTTGAGGTTTAGTAAATAGAACAAAGTGCCTTCGTAAATCTAAAAGATGTTTTTCATAGGGAACTTTCTGAACAAGTGATTCCATTTGGGCCTCTGATATAGGCCTAAACCTTCTAGCTCCTATTCTCTCTTTCTATGAAGTTACAGTTCTCAAATTCTTATGGGTAAGATTTTAAGACAGCAGTAAAAGCAGGGTTTCCCAGGGTTTTCTGCATCAAGCCCCACGCCCAAACAAACTTCCACAACATAATCACAATAATTTTGAAAAATTAGCATCTATGTACAGGATCTGAGGCTACTATCAATGAATACAAACAGCACTTATAATATTCTAAATGTATGCCTGGCATTCTGCTGTGTGATTGAAACCACTCACCCATTTTTTCGAAGTACTTAATTCAGTGGCTTCATGCTTATATATCTATATGTATATACTGTATATAAAACAAAAGTACATATTTCTGATTCAACTGCCATTTTTGTACTGTTAATAACAAAACTAATGCTTTAGGAAGCCCCTGCCTTGAAGGAGATGACAATTTTTTGATATGCAGACCGGGCCTAGTAGTGTTTTTCTTCTGCAAAGATTTTAAGGACCAAGGACAGTTACAGCACATCTGTTTGGATCCAGATTACAAGTAAGTTTCGCAGTTTTTGCTAAAATATATGAATCATTATTGCCCAATTATAATAGCTGAAATGTAATTGAAGAGTATTAGCTGCTGGCTGGAAAGAATAAATTCCCACTTAGCCTATTCTCTCGAAATCAAACATCAAACCTAAAATAAAATCTTTTTAATTTTTTCCAGACTCCAATGGTCCAGGACAGAATTAGAACATGACACTATATGCACTGTATTCAGTCCCTCGATACACTTGGGGGAAAAGTCATACGAGGAAGTCAAAGGGAATTGGACATTGAGTACTCACTTCCTTTGGAGAGGCAGGACCCTGAAGCCTATTGTAGGAAGGCATCCAATCCTGGGTCTACCTCTGGGCGTGCAATAGTAGCTCAGGGAGGGGAAGGGAGGGCTAGGCCCAATCCTGTGAGGCAAAGCAAAATATGGCCCCAAAGGTCCATGTCACCGCAACGCTCAGGGTCAGAGGAGGGGTGTTTTGGGTATGGAGAGCTGGGAGGCAAATTAAGTTGTTCTCTATGAATTTTATTTCATTATGAGCTAAGGAATATCAGAATCAAGGAGAAGTACTTAGAAACTTACTTTCCACCTTCCTATGAATATGCTAGATCTCAGCTGGGCTACTGGCTACCTTGACCTAGGGATGGACAGGTGAGAGAATACCCAAAAGATCTAGCCAGAGGGAGAACACACAGGCAGACTTGCTTCCTCATTAAAAGAGACTGGTAGGTAGGACTGAATCACCATTCTCATAATCTAAATGAGCTGCAGTCCACTTGTTGTGTGCAATGAAAATAATGAGGATAATGTATCTATCTTATGGATTTCTATAAGAATACATAGTGTATATAAAATCCTTTGTGCATAGATGTTCTATCAAGAACTGCTATTAGTATTCTCTGCTATTAGTTATTCTCTGATTCTGTTTGTGTTTAAGAGTTTAGAGGTGGTTACCTCCACAAACTTCACCATTCTGGAATAGAGCTATTGAAGTTACCCTCTGAGCCTCCAACTCAAGAGCAGTCTCATTGCATTTGAGAAGGGAAGGATAATATGCAGATGACTGGGTACTCATTGCAGAGAAGGGATGGATGGAGAACTAAAACTTCTGTCTTTTTTGGGAAACAGTAATTCCCCATCAAGAATTGAACAATCTTGATCACAACATTAGAGGCAAAGTGAAGTGAATACCCTTGGGAACCTGAACAAGTTTTAGCACAACCGCATTAAGCACTTGGTAAAATAAACCTAATTTTCTCAATCGAATGAATCTCACATGGTCTAATAGCCTCCTTTGCAACTGGTATTGTTGATTCACACGAATGTGAAAATAATGGCTTGAATCCAAGAACCCAGAGGACAATGATTAGTTCTCTAAAGTCAAAGTGATAATCAAAGGTCTTTTCAAAATGCTCCCTGGTCTTCTTGGTAAATTAATTGTAGGATAAAAAAGAATGGCAGTTAAATTTGGAATTTGATCACTGCTAAGTTGCTTGTATCGTGGTGACTAGCCTTTGTTCACAGACACTCGTCTGTGTATAAAATAAGAGGTCATATCAGGTTACGTCTCTTGCCACCTGGTTCACTTTTGAGTTTTTGAATTTATTAAAGAGTTAATGCAGGAAGACCTGATATACAGACTTTTACTAGAAATACTTACTAACTGAGTGTTTAACTTAGGAGAAGTTATTCTCTTCCATAAAAAAAGTATCAAAGACCGTATTTCCTAGGTATTGAAAAATCTGGCCATGTTCTAGGTTTAGAAAATGATTAAATACTAGGTTTTTAAATGTTTTGGTTTTGGAAAGTTGCCAAATGGGTTTTGCCAAACACATTTTTCTGTCATTTCACAACCCATGTGTGTGTTTTAATGAATGTGTAATCCGTATGTTCTGATTCACTTAAACTTAACTTGACAAAATCTGTTTTAAGAATAATATGATTTCCAAGAAAACTTTAGAGCTGTCCTAAGAAGATACATCTTTAATTTTAAAAAAGGAGTCATAGTTGATGATGAATAAATGGAACTGATCTATAAATTTGGAATACAAATCTAAATATGAGATCCACATTTTAAATGACTTGTAACAGCTTTACTAACTCATGCTTAGTGAAATAAATAAGAAGATTCAGCTCTGAGTTATCATTATGCTGTGTAATATGGAAGGTAAATAGAAACATGGTGCATCTTTCCACTTCTATTAAATGTATCAAGAAGAAGGATAGCAGTGGTGAAAAGACAGAAAAAAATTCAGGCTTATGCTCCTTTTTCATGGCATACTCAACCTCTAAAGTACCTCCCACAATAATTTACAACCAACATATTTTTTAAAGTAAGATTAACTGAAAACAGAGATTGGCTGAAGGTAATGTACAGTAATGCAAAAGGAATGTGCTCCAAGGGGAAAATTCAAGTACCAACTCAAATCCAAAATGATTCTGGGCTCCACAACAAAGAGGAACTGAACCTGAGGAAAAGAAGGACCACCTAAGATAGTCGCAGGTTGGTAGCAGCCCTGAGAATACAAGTGAAGAAAACACAGATTCTCACTAGATGAAAGCATTCCCTAGTTAGTCCCTCCCAATTTTTACATAGTAAATAGTGTGATATAAAAAAATCAATGTACCTAGAAGGTAAAACAAACCTAAAGTTATACACAATATGTGTTCATAACTAAAACAAACAAACAACAACAACAAAACAATGACATAGGAAAGCAAGCTACAGGGGCATCTGGGTGGCTCAGTCAGTTAGGCAGCAGACTCTTGATTTTGGCTCAGGCATGAGCTCACAGTGTTGAGATCGAGCCCCATGTGGGGCTCTCTCTGTCTCCCTCTGCCCTTCTGCCCTGCTTGCACTCTGTCTCTCTCTCTAAAATAATAACAATAAAAAAGCAAGCTATCATAAATGAAAATCAACAGAAATGATAAATAACAGGTTAGATTCCAAATCACTTTGGCTATTGAAAATATCAAATGTAGAATAACTACATGTAAAGAGTTTAAAGAAACAAAAATATAATTTAAAATAAGCAATTAACATATTCTCAGAAATAACCTCAATTATTTGAAAAAGAACCAAATGGAAATTTTAGAGGTAAAAAATAAAACCAATGAGAGAAAAGCACAATGGATGTGTAAACCAGTCAAATATATAGTTAAGAAAGATATTAGTAGAATGCTGCATAGAGATACAAAAAGATGAAAAAATAAAATTTAAAGAACATGGAGGAAAAAAAGAGAAACCAATGTTCTGTGTCAAAATGACATTGTATTTTTAATTTAATTATTTTTTTTTAATTTTAGAGAGAAAGAGAGGGGAAGAACAGGGGAGAGGGACAGAGAGAGAGAGAGAGAGAGACAGACAGAGAATCTTAAGCAGGCCCCACAGTCAGATCAGAGCAGGACCCAGGGCTCAATCCCATGATCCTGGGATCATGACCTGATCCAAAATCAAGTCAGTCACTCAACCGACTGAGCCACCCAGGTGCCCCTATTTTTAATTTTAAACTTATTTTTAAGATGGAGAAGTAATAGTCAAAGAGATAATAGTGATAACTTTCTAGACTAGGAGATGTGAATCCAGAAGAAACAAAATGAACAACAAGCTGGGTAAATAAAAAATTAACTCGTACCTAGTAAAGCTTCAGAATATCAAACACAAAGGGAAGATCCTTAAAGTATCCAAACAGAAACTTAAATAACAGTGGAAGGCCAAGAAAATGAGTGATATTTTTAAGTTCCAGAGAGAAAACAATTGCAGATTTAGAATGTTGTACCCAGCAGAGATTGGAGTTATACAACTGTAAACCAAGGAATGCCAGCAGTTGCCAACAGTCATCAAGAGCTAGGAGAGAGAGGCATGGAAAGAATTCTACCTCAGAGCCTTCAGAAAGAAACCAATCCTGCCAACACCTTGAGTTTGGGCTTCTTCAGGCAGACCTGTGAAAGAATAAATTCATGTTCTTTTAAGGCATCAAGTTTGAGATAATTTGTTATGAAAGCCCTAGGAAACTAAGATAAAGTCTCAGCCAGTAAGAACAGAAAAGGAAAGTAGGCAGATAAGAATTAGAAAGGAGGAAATAGAACTATCACAGATGATGTGATTGCCAATATAGGCACAAAGCTAAAATAATGTGCATAAATTATTGGAATTAGTATGAGAGTAGAGCAAGGTGGCTAGATAGTAAATTAATATAGGAAAATCAACTGCATATCTATACACTGGAGAATAAAATTAAGTTTTCCCATTTATTATTATACAAAGAAATAACAAAAGATAAACAAGAGCTTCACAGATCTTTTTTCTTAATTTATTGAAAACATTAGAGAAACCTAAATAAATGGATATTATTCATAAATAGGAAGACATAATGGTATATCGATTCTGCCCAAAGTGAACTATAAATTCTATATAATTTCAATCTACATTCTAATGGGATGTTTTGAGGAGCTTCTTAAATTTTTCTAAAATGTGAAGGAAGACTAAAGGTCTAAGAGTAGTCAAAACAAACAAAAAAGAAAAAATAAGGATAGAAGATTGGCCTACCAGATATCTATACCTGTCTGTTGTAAGACCGTACACAGTGTTTGTCAACTAGTCATGCTATCAATGAAGTGTTTGGAAATGGTGAAGGTAGTCATGATTTTCTTACAATGATTAGGAAAACGCTTTTCATCAAAGATTAGCATCTTGCAATGTGTGAGACAGTCCTGTGTAACAAAGTCCCACATAACATTGCTCAAAATGCCCAGGGCTTTTTGAGATAAATCCAATTTTTCTAGTATTACATCATCTAGTAATCAAGACAGTGTAAGATACCTGTGGAAACTAGATATATTAAATAAGTGACATTGCAGATCATTAAGAATAGTCTATGCAGCAAAAAGTACTAAGACAATCCAGTAACCTAATGGAATAAAATGTCATTCACATTGCATTTTAAATAAAATCTTTTAAATGTTTGAAAAACAAAAGTTTCCTGATGTCCCCAAAGCACTAATTGTAAAATAGAAAAACAGATGACCATAAAAAATTTTTAACCATTTTTTTAGTGTTAATTTATTTTGAGAGAGAGAGAGAGACAAGGGTGAGAGCAGGGGGAGGAACAGAGAGAAGGAGACACAGAAACTGAAACAGGCCCCAGGTTTTGAGCTGTCAGCACAGAGCCCAATGCGGGGCTCAAACCCACAAGCTGTGAGATCATGACGTGAGCCGAAGTCAGACGCCTAACCAGCTGAGCCACACAGGTGTCCCGATCATAAAAAATTTTTAAATGGGAGAAGACATTTCCCAAACTAATAAGCAACAAACTATTAGTATCTGTAGCATACAAAGTATTTGAATCAAGGCAACAGAAGAAGATAAGCAACCTAATAAAAAAAACCAGGCAAAATAGAAAAGAAGTATTTTACAGAAGATATATAAATGACAAGTCTACAAAAAATGCTCAATCTTATCAGTAACAAGGGAAATGAAAATTAACAACCCAATGAAATTTCACACTAAAGTGGCAAAAGTTAAATCTGGCAATATCAAACATTTGAAGAATGTGGAAAACAGGAAAAAAAAATCTACCACCATTGGGGATGTAAACCACTTGGAAAGCAATTTGGCATTATGTTCAGCTTTGCCACCCAATACATATATAAAACTGAACATCCTATGAATGCTCTTAATATGATGTTTTTTATGTAATTATTTCATTTAAAGAAATTTCTGGTTAAGTCTTGTTGGGGTGCCTGGGTGGCTCAGTCAGTTAAGTGTTCGACTTTGTCTCAGGTCATGACCTTATGGTTCTTGAGTTTGAGCCCCGCGTCAGGCTCTGTGCTGACAGCTCAGAGCCAGGAGCCTGCTTCAGATTCTGAGTCTCCCTCTTTAGCTGCCCCTGCCCTGCTTGCGCTGTCTCAAAAATAAATAAACATTTTAAAAAGTTTAATAAGAAAAAACAGTCTTGTTAAATGTATTTTATGATCCAATAATGACTTCTAACCCACGGTTTGAAAAAAAAATTGTTCTATAGAATCTTATTTGTTATCTTGGAAACAGGATAATTCAAAATTTTCATAATGACATTATTTACAATAGATACAAATGGAAACTGACAACAATTGGAATATCCATCAGCAGAAAGAGATAATTAAATTGTGATCTATTCAGACAAAGGAATATCAGGTGACAATGAAAATGAACTATTGCAAAACATCAATAAACCTTAGAAGTATTATTTTGAAGGATTGAGGCAAGGCATGGATTAATACATACAATATAATTTTTGTAAAGTTAGTACAGAAAAAATAATCTAAATTGTATGTAATATACATACATGGTTAAACTTTTAAAAGAAAAGAAAAAACAACAACAAAGGAATACTAAATCCAAAATTCAGAGTAATGGGTACCACTAGGGGCAAAGCAATGAACTCAGAAAAGCATGCAAATGGCTGCAATGAAATAGTTCTTAAGTCAGCAAGTGGGTTAATTTCTATTCATTTTATTACTTTAGTTACAATTGACCCAAATATGTTATGTATACACCAAATACTATAGAATGAAATCTTTTTTTAAAAAAAAAAGCTGAAAAACAACCCTTTAGTAGTTTAAAGTTTTGAAATGTGAGATGCTATTGAGGTAGATGCTAACATACACTTCTTAATTCCCATGAAATAAGTAGTGGATGGCAGGGGAGAGCCATGCAAGAACTTTCTGGCAGGTTTATTGGATTCTGAATGAGTTACAGAAGGAAGTGTACCTCCTGGGACACTTTAGTGTGGGTTTGACAGTCATATGTCTTCTGCGGTTTGGGAGTGGTCTTGTCTAAGGCAAGGATTGATGTTCAAGGGATGGATTAGATGCCTCTTTGATCCCCTTCAGCACACGGTTCTCGGTGTTTCAGTCCTGCCTTGACAACAGCACAGCCTCAGTGTCTTCCTGTTCTACCTTCAACAGTCTGCCAGGGGATGCAGACATTCTATTTTTCAGCGAACAGTATCTCTTGGACGAAACATTCATCAGAGGAGGCAGCTAAATCTAACAACCTCGGCTATCAACCCTGGACTTTGAACTTTTCACCTTTCTCAATGAACGTTAGTGCCCATAGGGACTAAAGGGAGTAGACACAAACATATTCATACTATGCCTTGCTAGCTTAAAAAGTCTATGAAATGTATTTACCAACAAAATATTAAGAAAGGTATGCATTTCAGCAAACGTGTGTGTATAATTAAATGTACGTACATGCATATTACACATACACAAAGATATCCGTGAAAAAAGTGATTTCTAAAAGAGATCCTGTCACTAATAACCACGGTTTTAGAGACTAAAGGTGGTAATGTCCACATTGCCAATCTCTTGGTGGCACCCTCAGCAGTATCTTGATCAAGGAAGCCAATAGCTCGGCACCCTTAGTCCCCAGGGCTGTTTCTGCACGTAGCCCAGGCTCATTTCACTCCAGCTACACGAAGAAACTTTAGAACCTGAAACCAGCCAAGGGCGTCTCACTTAGATCACAACTACAGGAACATGGGCTACAGTCCCACACTTGATGATAAGCTCATACTTCAAAATAACTTGAGGCTCAAGTACACAGGTGTCTTCGCCCTGAACTTTTTAGACTCATCAAACAAATGTAATCTTTTTCCCCACACCCCACTCTGGGGTAGTGCCCACTAATATACAGCTCTGCTTCACGTAGGGTATTTTCATTTTGTGATTGAGGGTGACTTGATGAAGTTATTTTTCTTTAGTTTCGTCCAAAGTTCAGAGGTCTCTGAGTATCTGTTCGCAAGCAGAACAAAAAAAAACGAGTTTGTCTTTTAAGGAAAGGAAATTCCAGCTCCCTTGAAAATGTCTCATTTATTATTTGGGCCAGAGAGAGGAGGGTGTGCTTGAGGAGAAGTTTCTTTTTTGTTTTCTATTCCAATAGGAGATTTTTACAATAACGATATATCTGTATTTTAATTGTGTCCTTTAAAATGAGTAAATAAGAACGGAGTAAAGAAGTCATCGGAATGAAATGAGACATGAGCAGTGTGTATGCTGTAACACACATGACCACAATTCTTCGTTTTTCAAGGCAAATGTCTGTGTTCAATTTGCCACTGGAGCCTTACAGCAAACATCGTACTTCCCCCCAGCCACCCCCACCCTCGAAACAGCAGCCAGCTGCAAGACAGACTCCCACCCAGACGGAATGCAGGTGAAAACATCAATACAGCAAGAGCCCAGTCAAAAGAGGGCATGTGGAGTTTGGAGAGTTTTAGAAAAATTTTATTGCAGGAACACATGTGTTAGTGTAGCAGATGGAAGCAATTATGGCAGGAAAACTTTGCCCTATCCTTAAAACCAAATTCCAATAGTGTGAGCTCAGGCTAATGACTATCCTTGAGGACAAGTAAAGTCAGACCACAGTGAGTTTTGAAGATTGACTTCACATTGCATCAGGTCATGATCTGCACTGCTAAAAACTCATCAAAACTTGATATTATCTCTACCTTATTTCTAATTGGAAAGGGATGTGACCTCAAGCTCACTCATCTAAAATTAATATGCTTTCCTGTAGTCTCTGTTAAAAACCTCATCTGACACTGGTATTTTATAGCCTGACTTGTAGGAAGTACAATTATGATTGCTAATGAATAGCATGATTATTCCAGATAGGAGAAATTTACTTTGTTTGGATATTTCTGTGCATATAGTCCTTTCTGAAATGTTCTTCTCTTTGAAGAAGACAGGCAGATACCTGACATCTCCCTTAATAAATAGTATCAAGGGAGCTAAGATGAAGAAAATAAAGCAGAATGAGGCTAAGTGCTAAATCTGTGACCTATAAAGCAGTCAAAAGGATTAGAAATAAATCCAGCCCTATGAACTCTCTTGTCTAAGGGTTTACTCTGCAGACCTAGGCACTAAGGTAATTTTTCTCCCTCGTTGGCGTTGTCATATGATTGTCTCTCCTTACTGGTGACTCTCAAAGGCTGGTAATGATTGTGGATGTATAGATGGGTGTTTGCTTTACGGTGATACAGTATCGCTTGTAGGAGCAGTTTAACTCCTTTACTCTCAGGGGACTACTGGCTGAAGGGTATACTGAAAAAGGAGAAGAAGGTCTTGAAAGGTATGAAAACTGAGGGCCAAGAAGGAATGAGGTAGGTTGCTCGGTCTCTTAATCAGTCTTCTGGCAATATGCACTGGCTTACTTTCTATTGCAAGAGGAAATAATTTAGATATTTAAGATTTGACTTTTAAAATAGTTTTTCTTTATTTTTTTAAGTTTATTTATTTTGAGAGAGAGAGAGAGAGCGCAAGGGAGCGAGACAGCAGGTGCATGGAAGCAAGGGAGGGGCAAAGAGAGAGGGGAAGAGAGAATCTCAAGCAGTCTCCTCGCTGTCAGTGCAGAGCCCAGTGTGAGGCTCAATCTCCTGAACTGTGAGATCGTGACCTGAGCCGAAATCAAGAGTTGGATGCTTAACTGACTAAGCCACCCGGGTGCCCCTAAAATATTCTTTTATTCTAAGCAGAGGAGTGAATGATGATGTAAGCAAATATAATTTCGGTTTTAAGCTGTTTAGTTAAAGACACTGGCCAAATTTCAAAGGTAGTTCAGGCAATGATGTGAACTTACTGCATGTACGTAGCTGGGGGCAATGTGTGCACAGCATTGTAGACAGAGCACAGACCAAAAGTAGGAAAGTGTGTCTTCCATTCCTGGTCCTTCCACCCACCAGAATTACTTTGAACAAGTGACTTGACTTCTCCAGTTCTTAGTGGTCTTACGCGAAATGGGGAGAATAACACTTGCCCTGCCTATTTCATTAAGTTAATTACGTCTGGAAGTGAGAAAATACATTTGAGGGTGTAAATGGATGTGTGTTTGCATAGGTGACCCAAACGAGTACAATCTCCTTGGTTTCTAAATCTATAACCCTTATTTTTTGATCCACTTCATGAGGACCCTAGATAGGGGTGTCTGTTTCATTTGGGTACACCAAGCTACCTCCCCTTAGCAAAATCTGAATCAGTTCTTTAGAATTCTTTGTAAATATATAAGCTCAGCAAATATAATTGTTGAGAAGAACAAAACCCTCACTGTGAAATTCACTATATTGGCCTTATTGGCAATTGACTTACTCATATAGGCGTTAGTTCAGCAAGTAATACAGAGCATTGTGATCTGGTGTAGTTTGTGCTACATACTAAGGATACAGTGATGAAGACAATAGGGTGACCATAGCTAAAGTCAGACCAGATGCTCAACAGAAGCTGGGGGCCAGGAAAAAGGGCTGAGCGGCATCAGGGAACCGCCTGGGCTTGACCAAGGGGTTGAAATGTCTCCGATTGAAATCGTGTGGTCCTAATGAAAAGGCAGAGGCTGATGTTTTCGATGAGCTAAATTTAAATACTGAGAAGATAGTTAACTGTGGAATGCAGATACATCAACCCTTTCATAACTAGTAGACCCATTGGCTAGCATCTGACGCCCAAGGCTGACTCTTATCCCTTATCATTTGATTTGTTGGAAGACTTTGTCACTTCTATTTTAAGAAGTATTTCAAATCCATTTCACTCTCCTCAGCGGCTACCTCTCTAGCACACCGTGTCATCATGTATCAACAGGACTACTGAAGCTCTTCCTATCTCATGTGTTGTACTTATGGCCCTTCCAATCCCTTCTTCGCATGAGAGTTATAATAATGTATTTCATCAAAGAAAAAAAAATCAAAACACATTACCTTGCCACTTAAAATTTTTTTAATAGTTTCCCATTCTTTGAAAAGTACACTGCAAGTCTTTCCATGGCCTACAAAACCCAACTTTCTTTTTAGCTTCATCCCCTTCCATATTCCACCCTGCAATGAACAGCTACCACACTGATTCTACTTTCTGAGAACCCAGCATGCTCTTTCTGGTCTGGTTGCCTTCCGCCTACTTGTTCGTCCTGGATTGTTCTTCCCTAGCTCCTCAATAGTTGGCTTCTTCTCATCTTTCATGTTTCAACTCAAAAGTTGCCTCATCACGGGGCGCCTGGGTGGCTCGGTTGAATGTCTGACTCTTGATAGTGGCTTAGGTCATGATCTCATGGTCGTGGGATCAAGCCCGTTGTCAGGTTCCTCACTGGGCATGAAGCCTGCTTCGGATTCTTTCTCTCTCTCCCTCTATCCCTATCTCCCCTCTTGTGTGCACTCTCTCTCTCTCTCTCTCAAAAAAAAAAAAAAGTTGCCTCATCAGAGAGGCCTGCCAGGAACACCCTTTATAAGGTAGCCCTTTATACCTGCACTCCACTACCTCACTCTGTTGACTTGCTTGATGGCTGCAATATTGCTATTTATAAGAAATATATATTTGGTCACTCAGATGGTCATACATATTTGGTCTGCATCCAGGGTTCCTGTCTCACAGCTCCTAAAACACTTGAAACTTCCAGTGATAAGAGGAAGAAAGAGGTGTTTCTTGGTATGTTAATGAGGTGACTTTTGGAAAGCCCTTTAAGGTTCGGGACTGGCTGCCAGTGGGGCCAATGATTGAGTGGAAGGCTGGATTTTCAGTTCCTCCTCCCCAACCTCCAGGGAGAGGAGAGGCCCTGAAGACTGAGTTCAACTGTCGTGGCCAGTGATTTAATCAATCATACCTATGTAATGAAGCCTCAATAAAACCCCAAAAGGACAGGGTTCAGAGAGCTTCTGGTTTGGTGAACACAGAGTTTTGAAAAGAATGGCACACTTAGAGAGGGCATGGAAGTTCCATGCCCTTTCCACATACCTGGCCCTATGCAATTCTTCCATCTGGCTGTTCCTAAGTTATCTTTTTTTTTTTTTTTTTTTTAATAATAAACCTATGAAGCACAGGTAACAGCCTGGATTTGCACCTGGCATCTGAAGTGTGTGTGTGTGTGTGTGTGTGTGTGTGTGTGTGTGTGAAGGAGAGGAGTCTTATACAACCTACCTCTTAAACTATGGAATCTGATGCTATCTCCGGGTGGATAGGGCCAAAATTGGATTGACTCATAAGAAACCCTCTGGTGCCCAGATAAGTGCTTACTGTTGGTATGGGAAGTTCCTGCACACATTGGAAACTGGGTCCCAGAACACCAAAAGAATGGCATATGTCATAATCTGTCATTTGGTGCCCTCCATCCCTCAACTCCCCAATACTTAGGTTCCATGATGACATGGGCTTTGTCTGTCTTATGCAATGTTCATTCTCACCATCTTATGCCGTGCCTATCGTAATATATAAATATAGATGCCCAAATACTGAAAGAATATATGAACACTGTAAACCAAAATCTGTTCACACTTTGATATAAATAAGGTTGTAAGAATACACAAGGTGAGACTAACTTGGAAACAGTAATGACTCGGAAGCAAATGACAGAGAGAGACAAGGAAAGAATGCTTCTTAAAGCAGCAAAATTAAAGGCTGGTGCAGAAGGATAAAATAGCTGTTGCCAGGTCAAAAGAGAAGTACCAAATTATGAATAATGGCAGGGCCTTATTCCAAGGAATCACACATTTTAGGACTCACTATAAACAGAGTATCAAGTGGGTCATTGGTGTACATTATATAATGCTGAAATTGTACCCATTTCCTGAAGAGTCTAATGTAACATGCTAAGATGTTTGTGCTTTATTTAGGGGACAATGGGAATCAGCAAAAGTTTATTAGAAGGAGAATTTATAATCAGATTTGATTTTTAGAAAAATAAATGTGAGGGAGAGGATACGATGCAATGAGTGAAGACTGGAAAGAGAAATACACTTGGAGAAATTTCCAGTTGACCAGGCAGCAAGTGATGAGGACCTAATGTAAGTAAGGCGGTGGTGGCAAGAATAAAGAAAGGGGGTCAGAAAAGAGACAAGTGATGGCCTTTAGGGAGTGAGCTGACAGGGAAGATACAGAGGGAAACTCTGGTTTTTAATTTATAGGACGGAGTGGATAGGGATTCAACCAGCTAAACTCAAGAACAAAGAAAAAGTTTTAGCAGAAGAACATGACAACAATTCTGCTTTTTATTTTATAAAAAAACATTTTTTTTCCAAATAAGCAGTAAGTGCTTAATTCAGAAAACTTGGAATCCACAGAAGAAATGCAAAGGAAAAAAATTTACCTCATTCCTACCTCCTAACTACTATCATTAATATGTTTCCTATGTGGCAATATGTATGCACATAGATATGGATATTTTTGCTTGTTCATTTGTTTTTGTTTTATGTAAATGGACCAAAACTCACTTTTTCATATCACAATATATTACATGCATTTTACAAAGTAAAATAAATGTTTATTTGTTTTACAAAGTAAAATAAATGTTTACAAAGTAAATAAATGCTTTCCTACACCATAATATTTTAATAGCCTCATAAGATAGTACATTATCACATGGATACATTAATTTTACTTGGCCAATTCCCCATTGTTGAACACTCAATATTTTTATATTTTTATTATTAAAAGTCATCTTGTAGTGAACATTTTTTACAAATTTATTTTGAAAATACTAAAAAAAACAGAAACTGAGTGTCATACATAAGAAAAAATAACTCCCATTTTTAAAGCACTTTCTATGTTCCAAACACTGAAGTAAGTGCTTTACAAAATTCATTTTATTCAATCCTTACTACTCTGAGTAGATATTGTTCACCCCATTTCACAGATGAGAAAACAGAGGCTTAAAACAGATAAGTATTTTGTGTGGGTTCACAAAGTGAAGCACCAAAGCAAGGATCCCACGACAGAGTAAAACCCCACATTCTTAATCACCACGCTATTCTGCCTCTCGATGGCATTTGGAAAAATGGGTTGTAATGAAGCTCGGTAGAGGAGTAGATATTAAGTTTAATGAGTCATCAGCATCTAGATGAATGGATCTCAATTCAGCTGTTGATTCTCACCTGGAGAGCTTTCAGAGCACAGCACTTACCCTAGAACAATCCAATCAGAATCTCTGATCCAGAGAGGGTGGAGCCCAGGCATTAGCAGGTTTTAAAGGGGCTACGGATGTTGCTAAAATACAGCCAGTGCTGAGAATTGTTGATTGATCTAAAGCCATTGAAACCAAAGATTTGGATGAGATCGTCACAAGGCGACATGCGGAAGGAAACAAGGACAACTCCATTCAGTTTGTGAAAGGGGCTCCAAGAAAGGAGACTTCACAATAGCACACAAAGAAGTAAGAAGCAAGCCACGAGGGGTATTCTGAGGGTGATGGAAGAAAGAGTTTTAGCAATAATATGTATATGAAACCTAACACACACCCATAGATATCAGTCAACAACTTCAAGTAATTTGCTGTAATAATCTAGGGGTCATATACTGATGTAAATCACCCTTCCTTGATATGCCAACTAACCTCCAGGATGGTTCAGGGTCCATGTCTTTTGTCATCCTGTTTCTGCCTTGCTGTGTTGTCAGTCTGGTTAGTTCATTTCTATATCCCATAATGGTCCTCTCTGACAAGGTTGCTTATAAACTATAGAAAATGCTGTATCGAAGTAAAGAATTGGCTTCAGTTCAATTGCTTCAAATATATAGACTTCAGTAAGCATATTTTTGGTGAATTAAATAATTTCTTATATTATATATATTAAATAATAGTATATATAACTTATTAATGTAGTTACATAAGTCACATACCATGTTAAATGATATGCTAATTAGCAATTATAAAATAATATGTTAGCCCCCTCCTCTAACATTTTATGAAACTATTTATTTTAACTTCTCACCAGCATATTCAACATCAGTATTTTTGTCATTAGAGATCTTTTAGCCCTCTAAAATATTTTCCAAAACCTATCAAATTCCTTTCTGTTTTTAAGTTGAGACAACTATTTTGAAACCAGGTATAAGACTGTGGCTAGAAATTCCAAGCCATATAAATATGTTAATTGATATTTTCTATAATATCTGTAATTTCTATAATATCATTACAGGTGTTTTATTTATCCTAAAGCACATATAAGACATAACTATGTACCATTCTAATATTTTAATCTGTCATTTTTTATAATGTGAAGTCTTATTTATGTCATTTTTTATTTTGTTTAGATCCTCTTGCAATCAGAGCTTGGGTGTAGGTAGCTTATCATGGAGGTGATTGCAGGAAGCAGCAGTGACAGCAGGGAGAGTGTGGCTGGAAATGAGAAAAGATTAGGTATGGAAGATGGGATATAGGTGTCCCTGCTGTGGGTGGCAGGACTGTAACTAAAAGGTTAGTTCCAACAGGACCTCCTGAAAAGTATTAAGAATATCTTCTAGAATTGTCCACCTCAAGTTTGGAAGGCTGGAAAATTTATGCACTGACTCGCATCCCCCATCAGTTACGGAGGATCTGGGGGTCGTCTTTGCCCATCACTGGTACTTGAAGGATGCTGTTGTTACACGTTAGCTCCAATGGGCCCCACAGCTCTTGAGAGGTGCCGGGGCAGAAAGTCTGTGCTTGAGGTAAACCCTGTTAGCCTCGGTAATGTCTGCACTCCCAGAAATGGCCAATGTTAGATTTGGGTTGAGCAGTTGTGATGGCAGGCCACCAGAGGCCTCTACTACAGTGCTAAAATTCAGAGTATTACACATGGTCCCGATTTACAATGGTTAGATTTAGGATTTTTCAACTTTATGATGGTGCAAAGTGATACACCTTCAGTAGAAACTGTACTCATGTGGTATGATTCTCTCTTGTGATTCTAGGCGGCGAGCTGCAGCTCCCCAACAGCCCATGATTGAGAGGTCAACAACCAATACACTCACAGCCATTCTGCACCATCAACCCTGCCGTTTTCACTTTCAGTTCAGTATTCCATAAGTTACATGAGATATTCAACACTTTATTATAAAATAGGTCTTGTGTGAGATTATTTTGCCCAACTATAGGCTAATGTAAGTGTTCCAGTCATGTTTAAGGTTGCCTGGGCTAAGCTCTGAGATTCAGTGGTTACATGTGATAGAGTGGGTTTATTGGGAGGTAACCCCATCCAAGCTGAGGAAGATATATCCATGGTTTATATTGAAAAGCAACAGAATGCCCTGCCTCATCCTTTCCAGTCCCTCATTTCCTGCTACCCATGAAATCATTTCAACTCATTTGGTTATTTCTAATTTTATTTCTAATAATACGATATTATTCTACCCTCTATTGAGCATCAATTTTAGACATTTTTTATTGACTTCCTATTACAGATAATAAAAGATTTAGCCCACTTCCCAATATATGCCCTCTGCATGTAGAAGGACCTTTTCCCATCCTCCTAATATATTTAAATTGCAATTTGGAGTCTTGTTATAAATGTTCTAAATATCATTAAATATAAATATATAAATATTATTCACAGCTGAACACTACAACATTATGATTACATTTTCCTTCCTTTCCAAGAAGGAGGATCCTTGTTTTCTTATAGAGTTTTTTTTTTTTTAAGTTTCATTTTATCATAAAGGGTTTAACTTCATACTTTTTATCAACTAAAAACATCCACCATATATTCTTTCAGATTCACTTTTCTGAAATGGAAGCAGTCCTATTGGAGCCCTCCCTTTCTTTCTTCTAGTATGGAGAAGCTATCCTCGGTCACAATGGAAGTATCTTCATGACCACCCTGAGTTTCTAATTTCCTCTTATCTGGGTTCTTTCTGCATCATCTTTTTTTTTTCCTGGAACCTATGTCTTTCTCTTACTTGTGTCTTCTCTGGGAAAGAGCATACAGGAGTTGCTTTTATTTTTTGAGATCTTAGTTATGTAAAAATGTCTTTTTTCTACTTACCCTCACTGATGGCTAGCTTGGCTGGGTATACAACTTTAAGTTGAAAATTCTTTTGGCTTAGAACATGAACACCATTGCATTGTAGCTTTCAGCCTTGCTGTGGTACACTGGAGTCATCCAGTTTTTTTAATGCTTTTCATATATCCTGTTGATATTTTTTCTGAATTTTTTTCTTACAATCATTTACATGCAGACTTTTATACAATATGCTACACATTTCATGAGCCATTTCAATCTGAAAATCCACATCCTTCTAATATTAGAAATGTTCTTTTATTACTTTTTAATAACATCCTTCTTGGTTTTCTATCTTTTTTTTTTCTATTCATCAGTGCTTTTGTCTTCCTGGTTTATTTTTAGGATGATTTCCTTTTCCACTACTCAAATTTCTGTTTCTTTTTTTTTTTAATTTTTTTAACGTTTTTATTTATTTTTGAGACAGAGAGAGACAGAGCATGAACGGGGGAGGGGCAGAGAGAGAAGGAGACACAGAATCGGAAGCAGGCTCCAGGCTCTGAGCCATCAGCCCAGAGCCCGACGCGGGGCTCGAACTCATGGACTGTGAGATCGTGACCTGAGCCGAAGTCGGATGCTTAACCGGCTGAGCCACCTAGGCGCCCCTCAAATTTCTGTTTCAACTTAAAGCTTTTATAAGACTCAGATTTTTCCCTTGTGTGTTTTTGTTGCTATTTCCCAACTTGTTTTTAGTATCCTACCTTTGTTCATCCTGCCTTGTCCTGCTAACAGTGTTTCCTTTGTTGCTTACTCTTTTTTTTAAATTTATTTATTTATTTTGAGAGAGAAAGAGTACAAGTGGGGGAGGGCCAGAGAGAGGGGGAGAGAGAGACAATTCCAAGCAGACTCTGCACTGACAACACAGAGCTGGATATGGGGCTCAAACTCACAAACCACAAGATCAAGACCTGAGCCAAAACCAAGAGTTGGACATTTAACCAACTGAGCCATGAAGGTGCCCCTGTTACTCATTCTTTTTTTTTTTTTAATTTTTGTTAACGTTTATTTATTTTTGAGACAGAGAGAGACAGAGCATGAATGGGGGAGGGTCAAAGAGAGAAGGAGACACAGAATCTGAAACAGGCTCCAAGCTCTGAGCTGTCAGCACAGAGCCCGACGCGGGGCTCGAACCCATGAACTGTGAGATCGTGACCTGAGCTGAAGTCGGCCGCTCAGCTGACTGAGCCACCCAGACGCCCCTGTTACTCACTCTTTAATGCCTCCTGAATTGCTATATAAAAATAAATTCTCTAAGGATATAATTACAGATATTTTGGAAGTTGTCTCCTACTCCCTGTACTGCCTCTGTTCCATACAGATTTTCCTTATCTCTTTATCTGAGCTTGGATCTTTCTTGCCAGAAGCATCCCGTGAATGTCTAGTGATGTTTGGCAATCTACTTATTCATAATGCCAAGTCACTGAAAAGCTTATTTGAAAAGTTTGTGTGTGAAAACAGCATCTGTCACCTGGTGAGCTTCATTGTAGGATGAATTGGAGGAATTCTGGCCATTTTGATGGGAACTTGAAATGTTGGAATCTCAAATCCTTTTTTTCTTTTTTTTCTTCTACCAGTTTCTCCAAAGACGAATTCTGTAATCTCATCTCTTCCATTGTTGGGCTCGGCTGCCCATTTGCTAGGAGCAAAGCAGAGGGAAGAAGCTTGAAGTTTAACTGTACATGTGTTTACTTTCTCTTAGTCTTTCTGTTTTCACTCTAGCACCTGACCTCCCTGCTCCACTGTGTCGAAGATCCAGAATCTGGTGACTCTGTGGTTTCGTTTCTCCAGAGAATATTTTTATTTATTTATCTTTTATTTTTCTAAGCAATCTCTGCACCCAACCTGGGGCTCAAACTCATGACCCCAAGATTAAGAGTCATGTGCTCTACTATCTGACTCAGCCATGTGCACCTTATGTATTTATTTTTAATTGAAGGGCAGTTGACATATTATATTCTATTACTTTTAGGTGTACCAGATAGTGATTTGACAATTAGATACATTCCAAAGTGCTCACCACAGTAAAGGTAGTCACCATCTGTCACCGTATGACATTATTGCAATATTACTGACTATATTCCGTATGCTGTACTTTTTGTTCATTGACTTATTTATTTTATAACTGGAAGTATATACCTCTTAATCCCCTTCACCTATTTTACCCATCCTCCACCCCCTTCTAGCAGCCACCAGTTTGTTCTCTGTATATGTAAGTCTGATTCTGGTTTTTTTTGTTGTTGTTTGTTTGTTCATTTGTTTTGGTTTTTAGATGCCACATGTAAGTGAAATCATATGGTATATGTCAGAGAATAAACCTGTGCTTTCTTGGCAGGGTGAAGGAAGAGTATCACCTCACCAGGTGGCAGGGGTTGGGGGTGGGAATTAGCAGGATATGAGGGTCTAACTGCTTCTTGTGTAGATATTCAGATTCCCAGGGAACCTTCCCATGTTCACCTTGCCTCTCGTCCTCATTCTCTAAGAGAAAAAGCCAGCGTCTGGATCCCAGGTCTTTCTCGTTTTCTTTTACTTGAACAAACTTGCTTCTCATTGCTACCCCTTTCTAATGGCACTTGGGCGTCAGCTTTCTTTGGTCTCCTGAGTCAGTTACTTCTCATCCGTTTATTTTCCTTCTTCCGTGTGAGACAGCACATCCCCCCTCCACTGTCCCCTCCTTCCTGTTCCCTGCGTATCTGTGAGATTACACTTTGAAAATTCCTTTACAGTAACTTTAAAGGGGTTTCAGACACATGAATGCATATGATCATGCTACCACACCTAGCCCAAAGTCCCAACAAATTATACTTCTGTTGCTTTTGCCGCTGACATTTTGTTGCTAATTGTTACTGAACAAATTCATAGAACAAAGCAACTGCAGGGTAGGCAAGGGAAAGGAGAGGACGTTCATCGTATCATGTGTATATGCTGTATGCTGGGTGCTTTGCACATAAAATCTTATTGGATCCTTGCAATCTGTGCCGTTCTGTACTGGCCATTATACAGATAGGCAATTGAAGCTTATAAAAATTAAATAATTTGTCCAAGATCACAAAGCTAGCCAGAGGAAGCCTCAATTCAAAGCCTATGTTCTTTTCAATGCATCACTGATTGTCCCCCAAGTGATTTCCCTCAAATGCAAGGGAATATGTCAGAATGTCAACTTACACCACCACTGTTGCACAGAATTATAAGCATCTAATATTTCCCTATTTATGTTAAGTGTTGTCTCAAAGATTTTCTCTTAGAAGTATTCTTTCATATACTTCTAAAGTATTCTTTAGAGTCACTTTTGCTTGACCAGTAAGCAGAATGGGGGGTGGGGGGTGGGGGGAGGGTCTACTTCGGTGCTTTGCCCTAAGGCTTAAGGTTTGCGTTTGTTGTTTTAACTCTTTCATGTCAGTTGAGTTACTTTATAATCATACAGCATTCTCAGGAAGCCAGATGTCACCACTGCTAGAGGCCTGGCTGAGGAACAAGCAAACGCCTGAGATGAAGTTCTAAGAACAAAGCCTAATCCGTCCAGGACATTGACTTGCTTTTTCTAGAATCAGAGAACCATCGTCCCAAGCTGGAAATGAAGGCAGGGTGGAGAGCCTCTAGTGCAGAGCCAGGCGAGTTGGTAAGATGGAGTGAGGCACACTCACGTATCATATTCTTCATTAGCTGCTCTTTGCCTGAGGCTGGGAGGGGTATATGTGCTGGCCTTATGTGTGTTCACTTGTGTGGCTCTGTTTATCCTGCTGGTTCAGTTATTTGCTGAACTGAAAAGGAGAGCTTTTCTCTCTTGGGCTCCTTCAAGTATCTTCAGCGCTAACTACATTAGGAATTCAGAGTCTAAGGCCAGCATCCGTTTTAGACATTTATATAGGACTTTCTCTTTTGATTTGGTAATGCATTGGCCCTATGAGAAAGAGCGCTTTTAAACTTTATCCCTATGAAAGTGATGGTTTCTCTCTTGTCCATTTCTCTTTGTCTGTGGTCTGCAATATTACCTGTTACCTTATCCCCAATAAGCCTGCACACACAGAGACTCATATAAACAACAAAATATGGATATAAATCAAATACTTCATCCCAAGATGCCCTAATTTATGTATAGGAAATAAGTTTTTTTCCTCAATGGCAAATTTTCTTTTTTTTTTTCAAGTAAAATCTTTCTTCTTCTTCTTCTTCTTCTTCTTCTTCTTAATGTTTTCTACTTTTGAGAGAGACAGAGCACAAGCAGGGGAGGGGCAGAGAGAAGGAAGACATAGAACCCAAAGTAGCCTCCAGGCTCTGAGCCATCAGCACAGAGCCTGATGTGGGGCTTGAACCTGTGAACTGCAAGATGACATGAGCCGAAGTTGGACACTCAACCACCTGAGCCACCCAGGCCCCCCTGAAGTAATATCTCTTCTGAATAAGGCTATTATGTCCTTATTCTCCTTCCATTTAAGGGAGACTTCATTCACAATGGAGCGTTTTTTTTTTATCCTCAGTGAATATGCTTCTGGATTCGAAAATGCATTAGAGCTTTCATTATGACTTTTAAAGACACATATGCACAAATAGAGTTAATATATTAAGTAAAGACTATAACACACTTCTATAGACATTGTTATGGCACAGAGTCGAGACAACTAATTTTATTTGACACCATCTTTTAGCAGAAACGTTACACTCCGCATGCTGCGTACAAGGAATCCAGGGTGGAAAAGATAAAAATACACAAGAGCAAGAATCTGTGACAGCACAGCTTCATGACATGCTGCTTTATTATTACTCTTAATAAGAATGTTGATAGGGTAGGAAGTAGTTCTTCATCACAATATCCATATAATTACTGCTCAGCTGTGTTATGTGAAGCAAACAAGTATTCGATGTGTTTCATATTGAAGTATTTTATTCCAAATATATTTCCACCCCCGGACCCAAGAGAAAAAAAAAAACAAAACCCAAAAGCAACAAAATAAAATAAATGCCCTGACTGAAGACATTGTTTCTCCAAGTGTTATTAAGCTGATGAGAAAAGGTGATGCAAAAGTCACGGTACAAAAAGACTGGGGATGCTCTGGGGACAGAAAATCGATGATGGTCTTTTCACCTTTGTGTTGTTGATGCCAAATGCAGAGCGAGTTTATAAGGGAGAAACTGCTGATGCTGTGTGAGGCTAGCTAAGTGATCCCTGTGAAATGATTTATGGTGGGCTTACATTCATTGTTAGGGGGCAAAAGCCCCATTTCATGTGATTGGTGTCAGTAGTTCTTCCTGACAACATCTCTGTTGGCTTTCCCCAGTTTTACACCCTTATTCAACATTTTCTAGGAGTAATTCTTTCACTTTCCAAGCAAGGAAAGAAGCCTTTTTATTATTATTATTATTATTATTATTATAGATTGCCTGTAATGTGCCAAGCTCTATTTTTGATTCGTGTCATTTCTAACCCTTAAGACAATCTTGCCAAATGGACATTATTCCCATTTTACCCAAGAGAAGACTGAGGTTCAAAAGGATGAAACAACTCAATAAGTGATGGAAGCACATCTCAAACCTGGCTCATTAGACTCAGAGGCTTGTGCCTTTTCTACTAAATTAACACATATTCTCTTTTTAAATTCAACCTGGACACTCACTTTCTGTAAGGATATCTCTAATTTTGATCCTGGGGGTTACATGGCCATGGAGAGACAGATGCCTCCTGCCATAGTTGGAGTAAAGATTTTGTAGAAATCTAGCTGATCTTGGGGCATCTGGGTGGCTCAGTCGGTTAAGTGTCTGACTTCAGCTCGGGTCATGATCTCGCGGTTTGTGAATTCGAGCTCCGTGTCAGGCTCTGGTGCTGACAGCTCAGAGCCTGGAGCCTGCTTCGGATGCTGTGTCTCCCTCTCTCTCTGCCTCTTTCCTGCTCACACTCTATCTCTCTCTCTCTCAAAAGTAAATAAACATTAAAAAAAAGAGAGAAATCTAGCTGACCTCAAAGAAAATTAACTTTGAGTAAAAAAGAGAGAAAAACGAGAAAGAAAACAGAAGAGTCAAAGTAAGAAACACATGCGAAAATGTGGACAAAGCAGAGGAGTAACCAAAATAGCAAGTGGCCCTAAAACCCTGTAACAAGAGCAGCTGGGGAACAAGTCAGGAGCGTTCAGTTTGGAAAAGAGTCAGTTCTGATGGAGAGTTGGTCATTCCCGTCAAGACTTGAGAGGCAGACAAGAGGAAGAAAAAGTTCAGCTATTGTGTGTGTGACTGAATGGAGACATTGGGAAAGTCTAGGTCAGCTATAAAGAGGGACTTCCTGAGAATCAGAGTTCTCAGAAGCAGCAGCCAGCCTAGAGAAGTAGCAAGCTCTCTTTTATGAGAGATGGGTAGGGAAAAGCCCTACCACTGAAGGGAATTAAATACAACAAATTCAAGAATCAGAATAGTGATTCAAATAGATTTCCTTTAAAGGCATCTTTCAGGGGCACCTGGGTGGCTCAGTCGGTTAAGCATCAGACTCTTGGTTTCAGCTCAGGTCATGATCTCATGGTTCCTGGGATTGAACCCTGCTTTGGACTCTGTGCTAACAGTGGGGACCCTGTTTGGGATTCTCTCTCTCTCTCTCTCTCTCTCTCTCTCTCTCTCTCTCTCAAAGTAAATAAACATACAAAAAATTAAAGTCTTCTTTCGGTCCTGATTGGAAAGTGGCAACCCTGAATCTGCTTGCCAAATATGTGCCACAAATACTTTGGGATAGAATTAAACCCGCACATGTCAGTGTGGGCAATAGTTTCTGATGATAAGTTTGGATGCCATTACCACAATGCTGTGTATTCCTTTCCCTTTTCTCTTTCTTTCTTTCTTTCTTTCTTTCTTTCTTTCTTTCTTTCTTTCTTTCTAGGTTTATGTGTCCTGCCACAGGTTTCAGGCCAAAATGGGTAATTAATCCTCAATCAACACAGCCCCTGTGTTGATCAGTTAATACTATATTTGTGTCAGCAATGAAGAAAGTGACAGACCAAATAGAAAATCGAGACAGGGTGCTAAAAATGAGGCAGGATGGGAGCCCTACACCTGGTCCGGTGCTGGTTGGGACACACCCTTCCGCCTTCTGCTCAGCGCTTTTTTTTTTTTTTGCATTCTTTATGCATTTTTCTTGCATTCTTTATGTGCATTTCTGTTTTGCCACACACAACCCTGAGCCAGATAGTGCAGTGTGTGCTAAATGCTTGTCTCTACAGACGTCGCCTTATTTCCTTCATGTGTGACTGTCAGCTCTTGTAAAGAAGAAACAAACTCTGAGCACATCGTAGAGTTCAAACCACATTTGAGAGTGTTAGGTTCCTTTTTGCATCCTTGAGGGAAGAAGGGCCAAGGATAAAAGAAAGAACAAAAAGCCTAAGAGTAGCGAAAACAGTACCCGCTGAAACTGGTCTACTTTTTAAGGGTCAGGTTCATTGCCATCGTGAGTTGAGTAGCCATGATATTATGAAAGAATGAAGAAATTCTGCAGGTGCATTTTCCCCCCAATGCTGGGAACGAATAGAGTTCTTGGTTTTACCTAAACTAGATATTTCTAGTTCAGCATCACAATGATACTGCTAAATATATATATATATTAATTCATTGCTAGATATCAGTACCTGTAAATAAATTCTTCTTAGGCAGGAATCTATTTCTTGAGTGAGATTAGAAACTTTACTAGAACAGGTCCCGCCAGGACGATTCTTATTTTTGTTTGTGATAATTCTGAATTATCTGGTAACCATGTGTGCAGACATGCATTTCAAAGTCTATTTTTATGGAGAAGCTATTGAAAACACTTTACACTGTACCTGGACCAGTTCTAACACACGCTCCATATATTTCTGAACATGTAAATACTGTCAAGGGACTTGTACACTGTTGTTCTTCTAGGTGAAGTGACATCAATTATTTTCTCTTATTATGTTTTTCTTGGAGGGAGGAGGAAATAGAGCTCACCCAGAGTGGAAAATTTTATTTCTTGATAGTGAATGAGTTTAATGAAAAAAATCTCAAAATATTTTGACCCAATTTGTCTCTTTGCTTAATTGCTTTAAGATACACACAGATTAAATGCTGAAGAAAACCTTTAGCCAAGGAACAATAAAATAATCTAGATTCTATAAGCATTGTCAAGAACCAATACATCCCTCCTTTGTGTTGAAGGGCTAGGTGATGAGACCCTAGATTTGCTCAGATTGTGATCTCAGAACTGATTCATTCGTCAGAGAGGGAGAAAAAAAGATTTATATGTTGGAAAGCACGACTGAAAAGGTAAAATTGCAGAGACCACATTTTTCCCCAGGAGGAGTCATTTCTAGAGAAATATCTCCTCGGCGTTCTCTCCTCCCTCTTTCCCAAGATTTGTAATGTACTTTCAAATATGCTGTCTTTTTGCTTCTGAGAAAGCACCTCCATATTTCTGTGTGTGTGTGTGCGTGTGTGTGTGTGTGTGTGTGCGCGCGCGTGGTATAAACCTGTGCCTTAAAAAACCGTCCCCGCAACCAAACCAAATACATTTGATCATAAATTAGAGCCGGAATTCCCACCTCATGAATGTGACCCTCCCTTGTGTGCTTCCTGGGTATGGTGAGATCCAATGAGACAAAGTAAACATTCCTACATGTAGAGCGCTGTGTTTTGAACCGCTTTATTGAAAGATAATTGGTTATTTTAAACTATTCTTATCAGGACACCTGAACCTCAAATACACAGCAAATGCTCAGGAGATTGTGAAAACCACCCCCAAGATGTCCTCCCCATCAGGAGTTAAGAAACAAGGTATTTCTGGGGGAAAGTAATATTGTGTCTTTTTGGCAACATTTTGACAGTGAGTATTCTCTAGTTTTTTACTCCCCACAGCCCACTTCTGCCCAGCATAAACATAACCAAACTGCTGTTCAATTACATAATGGGCATTTTAATTATTATTTTGTTTAAGTCAAAATGCATATCAGTTCCCACAAAGCTAATTTTTATCAGGAAGGTAAAACAGCATAGCTCCAAAAGGCAAAGCTTTGCTTGCTGCCCTGCAGGGGTCTGGGTTTTTAAGGTGGCCCTCTGTTTCTCCCTGTTCATTTGGCAGGTCTTTTGCCATTTTATTTCAATTATTACCAAAAGCTATCCATGTAGGAGTAGTTCCATAAAACTGAAAATTGCAGTTAAGTTCACATCTTAACAGCATTTCAAGTGCACATTGTAACAGAGACTCCCAGTAATCAAGTTGCAGGAAGGCTGTTATAATGGTCTTTCTCTCTCTCTGAATTGCAGCGGGAAAGGCAGATGTGGAAATTATGAGTAATGTAATTGATGATCTTAAAGCTTTTAAATACCCAAGCTCTCAACAATCAAGATCTATTTGAGTTCAGAATCTAATAAGAAGTAAATACAATAGGTTTCAATAAGACATTTTATCAAGAGCTCAGCAGCACTTTCTCCCCTCCTGCTTTATGGGCAACATTATCATCTCATCAACAGACAAGTTGGGAGATTTTTATTGTGACACATAATCATTTTTAGTTCATCCTATTTCTCCTTTTCCTGGTGCAGCTTTTTCAAAAATAAAGTTTGGCCATTAAAGACACCATTTCAGAGGATTTTGTCCCTAATAGACTTAATAGGGACGAAAGCAGGGTGTTGTTAAAACAAGCTGTTTATTGACAACCAATTTATTGTGCTCCACGGTAGGAGGTTCTGTAAAACACATCAATGTGTTAAAAATAATACCAATAATATTTTCTAGATACCTAGGTTCACAAAGCCTAGCTAGTGACAATTACCTCTAAATTCACCCTATGGCTCATGTTTGCTAGTCTGGCCCCCAAAGAACTTGCATGCCATTAAGAGTTAATTCAAATGCCACGTTAAATACACCTCAATATTATTTTCGTTAATATGCAAATCATTCATAATATCAGGGTGATCTTACATTCAGTGGGAACAGCAATAATGCCTGCTTAATGATGTATTCATCATTAAGTGTCGTAGGTGTCTTCATACTATTACCAGTACATATTGTTTTCAGAAACAGGCTTGACTGCAAAGAAAATGGTATTGTCTCTGCAATAATCGTTTCAAATATATTTTTTTCTCTTTTGGTGCAAAAATACCTTTGTCCAGCACACATGAGTACTGGTAGTCTTTCCAATGCTATCATTTTCACGTCCAGATATATTGCTATCAGCCAACCTGGCGTCTGAGATCTGGAATTATTAGCATTACATTTTAATCAGGAAGGAAGCTCATAAAAAATGGTTTGGTTTTTTGTTGTTGTTGTTGTTGTTTATTTATGAGGAAAAATCATTTTCACGTTTCCATCATTTTTTTCCTCCTGAATCTTCTAGTAAGACAATAGAGAAATTGTTTATAGATGGTTAGATGGTGTTTCTTCTAGCCTGAAACAAAACAAACAAATGTGTGTGCGTGGATGAATAAATAATTTTTTGCAAAAGAATGCAAACTCTTCATGGAACCAATAACATAAAATATAAATTAATGTTAATTTTTCTGAACATGTTTTGTCACTTTCCAGTGGAGCAAAAAGATAAAAATAGCTTATGGAGAGGGAAACCTGAAATGTCATCATGCTTGTTCTAAAAACTGAAATTTCATCATGTGTTCTAAAAACTCTTACGTGGTGTCCAGGTAAATCAGCAAAAACCTGCGAAAGGCTTTTACGTAGCTCTGTCTCTTGCATTTATGGCTTTATTTTCTAGAAGATTTTATAATTAAAAATCCCCCAATTCCAAATTATTCTAAATATGTGAGAACAACAACAACAACAGCAAACCTTCTTATTATGGTAAGCCCCAGGTTAAACCATGAACCATGTCAAACCTTCACGCCTCTGGTCAGAACGTTGACTTTCAATCAAAAACCTTCCTGCTTTGGTTGTGAGCTCAGCTACAGATGACAGGAAGAGTACATCGATTGATTACAAATAACATTCAAATTAAATGTACAGTTTTGAAAGAGAAGGATAAGAGGTGGAAGATTCCCCCCTCCCCCAAGCTCACCGTCCCAGGATTTTCCAGAGATAAGAATGAAAGCAAAACTAAAGGATCTTTGGAAGCAGGGTTGTTCTGCCATGGATGAGGGATTACTGATTGGCTTTTTAACTTCAGCTTTTCCAAATAGTTGTTCAGTTATTTAATTTACTCTACATGGAGTCTATTGATTATTCAAGTTGGCAGTCAATTTTATAGGGCACCCCGCTGTTTCTTTGCTTAATGTAGTCAATGATTGTAATTGCTTGATCAGTGCAGCCCATGAAATAGGTTTTGTGTCTTTTTTACAATGCATTGATGGCTTTATCTGATGCAGCCTTGGCAGGGCCGGGTTTTACAGCGCTACCCGGAACTCCCAGAGGTCTCTAGATTAATGGCTATGGCGAGCCGTTGGAGCTGCTGATGCTGCGCTCCAGAATGTACTCACACATCTGGCATGCCACACTTGGCGTTGGCTCCAGCTTTGTGTTGTGCAGTTACAGAATCTCTCACCAGTGCCTAGTTAACTGTTTTCACTAAGGGAATGAGATAAAAAGCCATCCAGAGAGCTGTTGGCACCCACTCCCTGTCACTGTAGTCACACATTAAAAAATTCTTTTTCAGTCTTTTTTTTTTTTTAAGAGGCAAATGATGTATGGAAACAACAAATTACGTGGAATGTTTATGTGTTGAACTCTGTTTGGATTCTGAAAAGCATCCCATGGGTGTTCGGATTTCCTGTAAACCAACAAGCAGCCCCCCTCCTTCCCTTCACCACCGCCTTCCCTTGGATGAGAGCACGATAGTATGAAACGCATCCAAGTTTTCCGTGTGAGCTGACAGGGGCTTTAGATTTCGAGAGAAAGGTGGATAGCAGAATCACAAATGTGAAAAAGAGGCCTGAACCACCCTCCATAGCTCATTACAATAAAGGTAATTCTCCTGTCCTTCAGTGAATCGGGTTAAATTGCTCAGGCATCATTTCCCTATGCCTCATGTCAGTGTTTCATATTTGGTACAATTTGAATTGCATTATTAGACATGTAAAATGTAGTTTTAATAAGTAGACCAAGAAAAAGTAATGAAATATGCAAGAGAGTTGCATAAATCCACGGACAATATAATTATATACTACACATACACGATTTACAATGCCCAGGATGATAGCCACAAAAAAAAAAAAGAAAGAAAGAAAGAAAGAAAGAAAGAAAGAAAGAAAGAAAAGAAAAGGAAAGGAAAAAGGAAAAAGTGTGATAGATTTTTAGACCAGCTGGGCTCTGAGTTGCTTTTCTCAGTAGGTTTTGACATCGAAACTGGACAGGTACAGTTTCCTTATTAATACTTTTCTCTCTGAGTAATAAACTATAAATGAATAATGCATCTCTGAAAAGGAAAAGTCTACTGAGAAGACAGAAAATAATACTTTAAATTCGTAAGTCTACATGGAACTGAAATTTCCATTAGAGCAAGCAATTGTATAAGAATAACATATAGGTGTATGCAATACTAATCGGCAAGCTTGTGCACAAGAAAGGTATTAAAATTTTCTGAAAATAACCATTCTCATTTTTAGATTTTACAGTCATTGTGTGATGTCATTGCTAGGATAATACCACCATTAATTCAGGTTTTAATGCATTTACAATAGAAGGCTCTCCAGCAAATTCCTTTCTCCCCCTTTACTTTCTTGGCCTTCAGACACAGTCTAAACATATTTTATTCACTTCACGCATAGCCTTACATACTACACAACTTTCTTTCCATATATAGAATGTTATTATTTAATAAGTTGAACAGAAAGAAGCCAAGTCAGCAATTTATACTAGTTTACTGCTGGCCCAGGCTTTGAAATATGAAGAAATGCCTTTTTCTTAAGGACTGTGGAAAGCATCTGACTACTCCTCCACTCCTAATTTCATTTTACTTTGAAATGTTGTAAAAATGACTGTCATTTTGAAATAGATGTCTGAGTCACTTTTCCACTGCTGTGTGCATTGAGATGGTCTGTGTGGCTGAAAGCCTGCCTCCCACCCCCCTCAGCACACACCCATACCATGAGCGGCACAGCAAAGAGTGACATAATAACTAAACAAAACACTCAGAGGAACCAAAGGACTCATTAATATGACAGCTGACGAAAGGCCTTGCTCCGAACCGATCGAAGAGAACTTGTGATCGTGTTGGAGTCCAGAGATGGAGACTCGGCAACCTGAAGTCGGGGGAGATCATCACTGTCCTTGTTAGAATGAGCACATCCCATGGGGCATCGGGGTGGCTCTGTTGGTTAAGCCTCCGACTCTTGACTTTAGCTCAGGTCGTGATCTCATGGTTTGTGGTTCGAGCCCCGCAACGGGCTCCGCGCTGACATCGCGGATCCTGCTCAGGATTCTTTCTCTCTTCCTGTCTCTCTGCCCCTCCCCACTCTCGCTGTCTCTCTCCCTCTCAATAAATAAACTTTAAAAAAAAAAAAAGGAAAAAAAAAATGAGCACACCCTACCCTCTAACCTTGTTCCCTCCCAGCGATAAAAGCTCAGTTAGTTGGTCCCTTAGGGAGACCCTGTGTATTCAATGGAGGCTGATCTTATGGTGGGATCACCTGGATGCTGGGTGTCCATTCATGTCTCAGCTTGCCAAGCATTGGCTTGAGGGCTGGGTCCCCTTCTCCATACCTTTCACCCATCTGTTATTGATTGTAAAGTTGCAGAGGGCAGGGCCTTTGTCATTTTCACTTGCCTTTTATTGTTCCTTTTGGTAGCAAGGTGTTATGCAGATGTGGACACTTAATAAATTCTACAGTGCAGAGCTTTGTTGCCCCTACATGAAAGGAAACATGTCACAAGTGAAAATAAATACAAGTGGGCTTCAGCATCCATCTGAAAGGATGGGAAAGTATTTGAACAGCAACAGACCTTTATTTCTGTTATCTTCTTCCCAGGGTACAAGACTGTGGAAGAGGCAACCAGAACAGGAATAGCTTTGTTCTAAAAGGTAGATTCAAAACCCTGCTCTGGCATTTACTTGCTATGTGACACTGGGTGAATTACTTAATCTCTCTGAACCTCAGTTTCCTTTGAGATAAAGCCCTCGGATTGTCCAGGGTTGCCAGGAGGATTAAATCTCTTAGATTTGTCTGTAACTGCTGGTGAATATAAAAATGTGAGTTCTAAAATGAGAATATAATTGCTAAAAAGTAAACTGAAGCTTTACCCATTTTCTGTGAATCACGTTGTGTGCGGTGTTTCCACCATTAGGTCAAGGGCACTCCACGTATATTGGGAAAGAACAGACCCCGAAAAGTAGGCAGAGAAGACAGGGCAGGAAACTGGGGACTGGCCACGTCCCCAGTCATAGTAAGTTACAAAAACTGGCCGTCACGCGATGCCATTTTTAAATTGGGAAGGGGAGACCATTTAAGAGAAAAACAGCCTTAATGAGGAATACACTAGAAATTATTCGACTAAAAATTTACCAACGTTTACCAAAAGCGGCCATGCTTGGCCCATTCTGTCATCATCTCATGCCAAACAAAATAAGCCATTCTTCACACTCACTACCATCTCTACCACAACTGGCAAGAAACAAGGGCCTCAGCAAACAAGAGGAGGCAACCTTAAAAGTGAGAAAGTGACTTTTCCCATGATTCTGAGTCATAGTGAATACACTTAATTTCTACTATAAAGGCCTTTCTCTTTTCCATTAATGCTGACCATGATAGGACACTCTGGCTCATACACCAGCAGAAGGGAAGAGAACAGTACATAAATCAACATTTATTGGTTACTTAGCACGTCTACGAGATAACGAAACATACATATATGCTTTTTCATACATGTAGGCAAGTATGTGTGTGTTTTTATATTCTCTGACTCAACTTCTTTCAAATCTACGGCATAAACATATTGTGTCTACTCTACTGATAAAAATCTGAAGCTCAGAGAGACGCTAAGTAACTTCTCTGAGGATTGCACAGCTCATCAGGGGAGATGCAGAATTTCCACCTGCGGTGGCTTACTCTAAAACATGATTTTCACCCGTCCTCTTGATGCCTTGTGTTATCAGTAAGTGGTAAAGTCACGTTGCAAAATTTCCTTCTTGAACTCTAGATTCTTTGAGGACTTATTTGTGGGCCTGCCATCTGAGTGTGATAAACCTATCTGCCACATAATTCTAAGTGCGTCCTTCCTGCTTTGTGTCGGGCACGCTGGTCGTGGTCTCATCCAGAAAGGTGTGCAACAGCCGTTCTGTTCTGTGGCCTTCTCTCTACCCTGTCATGTGGAACTCTTATCTTGGCCTGAATAAAGTCCAGTTTGGACATTCTGGACTTTGAATATTCGGGGGTGGGGGGGAACACCTATTTATCAATAAGCTTTACAAATATTCTAAGCTCATTTACAAAAGATTTTGTGTTTGGGTAATGGTTTCATGCCAAACACTCTCAAACCACATGTTTTAATTTTAAAAAAGCTTATTGTCCATGCAAAGATTGCATCTGATAAGAAGTACACATATCTAATGTGAATTAAGGAGTTGAAATCTTTTTCACAATAATTCAAGTATTGCCCTTGGGTTCTTACAAAATCCCTTTTCCCATCAAATCCAAGACTTTGAACTTATTTTTTTATATCAGGATGATACCGTTTTTATTTGGGTTGAATGTCTAGAAGGTGGTCTCAACCTTCTGCAGCCTGTGGGCAGACAGAGCCACACCGTGTTCACGTTGGCATCGAGAGTGTTTGCTCACACTTTGCTTTGCTAAAACACCATGCCCTTGAGTCAGATACCCCAGTGGCACATTCAACGCAATGATGGAAACTTAACCGGATGCAAGCCCAAACACAGTCTTTATAAAAAGGCTATTAAAAAATATGTTTCCTGTGCTCGCTTCGGCAGCACATATGCTAAAAATTGGAACGATACAGAGAAGATTAGCATGGCCCCTGCGCAAGGATGACACGCAAATTCGTGAAGCGTTCCATATTTTTTTGAAAAAAAAAATTAAAAAAAAAAAATATGTTTCCTACGATATTGCAAACCAGTGCGTTCATAAACCAATTGGTTTATAAACCAATGACCATTGATACAATAGAATTTTTAAGCAAAAATTTCTGTAATTGGAGAAAATTTATTAAATTCCTCAAGAAACAAAAAGAAAAAGTTTTATTTATCTGCACTTGCATCCTTCAAGTAACTATCAGTATGTTAAGCGTCCATTTCACTTACCGTATTTTATCAATGTCTAGGACTATATTTGCACAGTTAAATCAGCTTATCAGTGAGATGTTAGTGAGCAGCTCAGAAAAACGTTGTCTTTTTAAAAATGTGTATTTATTTATTTTGAGAGAGAGAGTGTGTGTGCATGTGCAAGCAGAGGAGGGGCAGAGAGAGAGGCAGAGAGACTCCCAAGCAGGCTCTGCACTGTCAACACAGAGCCCAGTGTTGGGCTCAATCCCATGAACCGTGAGATCAGGACTTGAGCCGAAATCAAGAGTTGGAGGCTTAACTGACTGAGCCACCCAGGTGCCCCAAAATGCTGTCTTTATAGAAAATTTCTTATTTTTTCCCAATCCCAGTATAATTTCTTTAAAAAAAAAGATTCCTTTTTTTTTTTACATTTATTATTCTTTGTTTGCCAATCAATCTGCTCACTGTAAGTAAGCAAAAATGTTTAATCGTGAAGAGTATTTGAAATTTCTCTCCCCAGAGATTGGACTGAGTGAGAAGTCACTAGTTGTGAGTCTACGTGGAATCCCATAGATACTGACTGTAAGACCCGTGTTGAGAATGAATCTTGGGAGATTGGCTGGACTTCAACTATGTCATTAGGGAAACTGCACTCATATATTCAGTGTTCTTGTGAACTCCAGCCCTGTTAGATGTGCTTCCCCTAACATTTTTTGTGGCCCTGATTTGAGACTTTTCGATCGGTTTCAATTTCCACATCCCTCTGCACGTCCAGATTCTGGCTGTGCCTTGCAGAGAAGGTGCCAAAATTCCATGAGAACAACGGTCCCTATGGAATTTTTGGCTTGACCAGAAGCAGGAAGAACAGGAAACGTTATTTTAAAAAGTCCCGTTTTTCACACTGCTGATGTCTGGAGAGTCGAGATAAGCTTTGAGTCTACTTCCAAATCTTTGGGTGCCCCTCCAAGCGTGCTCGAAATGGGGTGTGAAACATAGCTTGCTGGGGTGGGATTGGACAGTGATCAAGATGAGACAGAATTGGCAGGAGGGCTTTTCTCCGTTTGGTTTCCAGGATGATGGAGGTGAAGCTGGAGGTTTCCCATCCTAATGCCTTATCTAGGAGACAGCTCTGTGAATACTGGCCCCAAATGTTACTTTTCTTTTTTGTAAATATTATACTTTGAGTTGTTGAGTTTTAGTGAGCCAGAGAGCACAAAAATAATCTTTATTCTTGAAATATTTATACATAGAAGCATTACTGAAATAAGAATGCATGATTCCTTGGATTGGATTCCATCACTGTGACATAATTACTTTATTTTTAGTTCGTAGTGCTTAATGGAAATGTGACATGGAAGTGGGTGTTGGGGCAGAAACCAAGTTCTGGAAGTGATTGGGAATGGTTAAAACAGTGGTACAGACTTCCCCACGTCTCTACGCCCTTTTGCTCCTTTGAAATCTCAAGTATTTTTTTTTAATTTTACTTGTGAATTTAGAAAAGATATCTACTTAATACATGAGTATTTCCAGGGGTGCCTGGGTGGCTCAGTGGGTTGGGCGTCTGATGTCGGCACAGGTCAAGATCTCACGGTTCATGAGCTGGAGCCCCGCATCGGGATCTCTGCTATCAGTGTGAAACGCACTTGGAATCCTCTGCCTTCCTCTCTCTACCCCCCTCTTTAAAATAAGTAAACGTTTTTTTAAAATCTCTTAAAAAATAAAAAATATATTAGCATTTTCAAGTGTGACACTATATTGTAGATATCTTAGAGCTGTCAAAGATCTAGCAATTACATATCAGGAGACAAAATTGTTTTATGAGTTTAGTGAAGAAAAACATCATATGTAATAACTCAGTTTTAAATTTGAAAATTATGTATTATAACAGACCACATGTATTTACCATCTGATAACCAATATTCTTTAAGCAGAATGGAGGAAAGTTCATACTCCAGAAACATACAATTCTGCAAATAACACTGGAAGTGGTCATTTGCTTTCTCTAAGAATGCACAGGATGTACGAATATTTTGTTTCTAGCTGTCTAGGAATTCATGAAACTAGAGAAGACATTGAACACTGTTGCATGGAAATAATTGAAAACAAAAATTCATCTGCCTCTGCTAATATCCAGTGCCCCCTCACAACTGAATTAGCACGTGGGTTGATTAAGTGACTCAATGACAACATTTCCTAAGTGGATCCCTCAAATAGGCCCATGCTTAGGGCAATCAAAAGATTTGAAATGAAGAACACTGTCCTACGCACCATGGACATTGACTCCTCACGAAATTAAATACTGTTTCTAATTTTCTCCTCATCTTTCTACTCTTCAAACAAAAATAGATTTCTTTAGTGTTTCCTTAACATATGCACAGTCTCTGGGCTTTAACTTAATTGTCTGTAATGTTCTTACATTTTCTCTGAATTCTCGAGTTATATTACTATTGGATAGATGGATAGATAGACAGATACAAAGATAGATAGATAAGATGTATACAAGCGTATGTGTATGTATGTATGTGTGTATGTACATATCTATCTATCTAGAGAAGCAGCTAATGATAATGAATCTTAATAAAGCAGAAAACGATAAACACCCATAAGATCAGTAGTTCCACGGATTTATTACCATGGTTGGATAAGACAGTCTCTGTAAGTAGAGGCTTAAACTTTATCTATTTATGCCTTCACAATGAAACCATTCAGGAATAGGCCATATGAAGGTCACCTTGTTCATCAAATTAAGAGGATAAATTCTAGAATCGAAGAAAAACTCCAAAGTTTGCAAAAATATTTGATGGCAAATTCCTGATTTTCAGAAGCAAGGAAATGCTAAAGTGACAGGTTGTTGAGGGGGTTTCCTTCCCTACAAATGCAATCATGTCAGCACTGTCAGCCTGGTTTACTCAATGACTCAAGTAGCATTTTTCTCTCTTTATGAATATGAAATACCGATGCTATTTAATAAACAACTCGTGATCATGTGCGATATGCAAGACAGAGAATAATGAGACATAGTCCTTGTCCTGCAAGCACTGAGTCCTTACAGGACAAAATGAGTACACAAGAAGTCCCCCCTTCTGCATCTGGACGTTGGGATGGTAAATTTGGGGAAAGGTCTCTTCAATCAACTGTAATTAAAGAGCTACTTGAAATATCACATGATTTGAAACAAGGCATAAACAAATGAATGCGTGAACAATATGACATCGTTTCAGGGATGTTTTATGATCTTTCGCATGCCTTCACATGCATATGCCACAAACGTGAAATGGGAAGAATTAAGTTTATGGAAAACAGAGAGTCAGGGAAGTAATGAATGGAACCATCAAATTTTCGAACTCATCATTTTTCTGGTTCCATTTCACTACGCACCTTCCCATCGGAGAATGGCTAAGATAAAAAGTGATTCCAAATTCTTAAGGCCAGTAGAAGCAGTAGTATCATAAGATTTTTTTTTATATTAAAAGAGGAAGAAAGGGTAGATTCTCCTTGGTTTCATAGCAGTCCCATTTTTTGGATAAACACACAAAAGTGTACCCCCCGGCAGAGTCAAAAATGAGCTATTACATTTATTTGCTTACCTTGGCGTCACTGGCAACATGACTTAAAGGCAGTGACGTGTGGCAGAGAGAAATCAGTAACTAGGAATAGTTAGCTATGCCATGGCTCTGGTTTGAAAGGGCAATCATTTCATTTTTCTTTGGTATTTCATGGACTCTGTCACCCTAAATTAAAAAAAGGGGGGATCAAAGTGGATCTTAAAGTTTAATATATTTTGAGAACTCTTTATTAGAGTTGCTAGCAGCCTCCAGTGCCTCCCGGTTTTAGTCCATTGTGTCCATTTGTGACTGTCATATACATTCCACAAGAACTAATTTGTGTTATTTGGGGAAAGCTGTTGGATTTATTTACTTGGCCTTGATTAGATTAGATCTGGCCATATCGACTGGGTCATTGTGTTTAACTCCTTATACTTATGTTTTATAACATTATAATAAAAGGCCGAGAGCCTCCCCTCAGTGCCTGTTCACAATCATTTATCCTTAACGTGTCTGAAAGAAACAGAGAGAAATGAAAGGAGACACTTTCTCATTCATGATTCTTTTAAAAACGGCTCCCTGTCTTCACCCCTCCCATCCTGATACCGCATGCACGGCTTGTTCTCAGCCTGCTCCCAGACAAGCGAGGGCAGGCCCCATAATATGATTCAAATTGCAATCTCATGTCTTGCGTCCCCCAAACACCTCATCTCCCATTCAACCTGGAACCTTCATTCCAGTCCCCAATTAGACTAATCTATCTGCCCAGCTCCGATTGGGGGTGATGGATCGGCTGGGAGGGTGGAGGGAGACGAAGAGATTTTCTCAGCTCCTCTGCATTCCCATAGGCACGCAGCATTTGACAGATTGGGCAGAACCGCCACGAAAGAGTCTGACACAGATGGTGTAATTAGAAAATGCGAAGTGCGAGTGTGAAATTTATCTTTGATCAGCACCTCCTTGCCAGATTGTCATCTATGTTAATATGATGATGGCTTCTTGGAGATGGATGGAAGGAAACAGCAGCCTTGAAGAGGAAAAGGAGACTGTTCACTCCATACAGAAGATATTCTATTTACTTCTGAAACCCAATCGATTTCTACAGGCCGAAAGGAAATTGTACTTATTTAATTCATACGGAAAATGAGCCTAACCTGATTCATACGCTTTATTAAACTATGATCAATATGGTAAAATCTGAGCTTTAGTTGGAAGGGGAGATGCGTTAATTTTTTATAGAGTAATAAATAAAAAAAAATACGGTCTATAACTGCAGTAGCTGTTAAAGACAATGTTCATCTCTCTTTATCAAGACTATGAAAAATGGATAGAAGAAAACCCCTATACTCCACAGCATGAAAACTTCAGATACTACCAGTGAAGTTTTATTTTCCACACTCCCTCCACTCTTTCTAGTCCAAAATAATAACTATGATTTTTTTTTCAGGGCAAAGTACACTAGCTTATTTTCTTTGCTTTTTTAGTCTTTTTTTTCCCTTATTTTTTCTGTATTTAGCAATTTATCAATTTAAAAATTAACAAAATGCATTTCTAGTCAGGACTCTCAGAAATTGCTGTGTTTTCACGTTATTTTCCTGAAAAATTAGGAAATTTACTATGAGGGATAGCAAGGGTAACCAGAAATCATTTCTTCTAAGTTAGCTCTATCCGACAACAGTCATCTTTTCTTTGGATGGCTCAGAAGGTTCAGGTTTACAAGCAACTATGATAGACTACATTTTGCTATAATCTGCTCAAATGTTCACATTGATGGTGCTAATTTTCAGGAAGGTAAATTAGCATAATTAATGACCAGCCAAATTTGGGGGTAATACAGTATGTAATTAACATTAGAGAGTTCTGTTGTACCACCTGCCCCCACATTTCATTGTTGCAGGGATTGAACTGTACAGGAGGAAATTTTCCCCTTTGCTGCACTGAGCAGAAAGCAGCTTTCTTCATCAGAATAAGCCATTAGCTGTAATGGCATGTAGGTGTAATGGAATGTGCTCGAAACATCTGTGCTGAGAGCAGGGGAGAAATTGCTGCATGCAGTCGTAGGCCTTTGGGGAGCTTGATTAAGGGTTGCTTCAGAGAACTTGAGATCTGGCTTGGGATGCAAAAACAAAAAAAAAGGAGAAAGAGAGAGAGAAGAAAGGAAAATAATGCTAATAGATTTACGGATGTACTGCAGGGAGAACAAAGGATTTTTAATTTTTTTCCTTCCTTTATTGCTCTTATATTGCATCTGTTCTCTGTTGGGCTTTCACTTATTGAAGTGATCTGGAAAAAATGTTGCTCTAAATGCAGTTTAGCAGGAAAGAGCATAGCTGTAGAAATAAAATAGCTTGATTTTTTTTTGTCCCTTTTGGTTTGCTAATGGAAAGTTCCTCACAACCTGTGAAGAAAAATTCTAAATATTATTTATGCTAAGTGTTATCTTAACATTCATCTCAGGAAGTGAAACAAATATCCAGATTTGGAGCTGGAAATAATTTCTTGTTGTTTATCGGTCTATACATAGCAGTTTTTGCAATGTATCAACTACCCAGCTAATTCATTTTGAACTGCTTGATTCAATATTTCCAAGATTGCTTTGCACTTATTTTTAAAACCCACTTTTTCCCTAAAATTTTCATAAACATATGTATTACACGTAATAACATCTTAACATCTGAGGACAATGGGTGTATTTTTCAACTTTGTTTATTTTAGCAAATACTTATTGAGCACTTGCTATGTGCAAAAACACCGTCTCCCTGCTGGATGTTTGGTCATGTTGCTGGGAATATGATAAATTACATTTGGCAAGAGGCACAGTCAATTGTATCACTTCGGCCATCTCCTTATTGTATGCTGACTGCTGAAGCTACATCGATCACACAGCGATACACATTGATTGCTAAAACAACTCAATTGAATGCATTGATTCTGATGACGTTTGGCCATTTTAGAAGTGTTTAAAAAAAACAGCTTTTAACTACAGCCTTCATAGGAAAGTCAAGCCAAAAGAGAGTTATATTAAATAACAGGTAAACAAAGGGTTAAACATTTGAGAAACTAATGTAACTGAAAGGGAATTAGCATTCTGCATGGGACAGATGTGAATGTATTGCCTAGAAAATTAGAAACAAACCTGAAAATATTGGGTGATTTTATGATTAGGTAAATCTTAACACTTTCTAATTATAAATGACAATGAAGCACTCTCTTCGCTGGAATCTATCTTCCTTATGAAATAAGAAGCTTGCTGAACTGATGCCAAAAATTCCTTGCACTGAAGTTTAAAATATGTAAGGAGGCAAGAATGTAATAAAAATTCAAAAGCTAATAATATTATGGCGACTGGCATTGTTTACAATGTAGAGCACCTGCTGTTTGAAAAAAAAAAAAAGGAAGAAGAAAAAGTGAAATCATCAAACTGTTCCTAAATGGAAAATCTGGGCTCTCTGCCAATTACACAATGTGTTTCAGGTGCACTGTAAATAGGAACAATAAAAGGTGCAGAGGAAAGAATATGAAATGTTAAATCTCAAATACACGAGAATATTAATATGATGTTTCTTGAAAGAAAATCTTGGGACTCTTCCAGTGTTCTCCTGTGGAAGGAGGGGGTTTAAAATTTTACACAGCATATGTAAAGTTCTAAAACTTTTAATTGCCTGTATCTTAAAAAGAATATATATGAATGCAAGACCATTTGCTTCGGCAGCATTGCCTTTCGTTGTTTAAGGCAGAAAGGTCCATCTAGACCTGCAAATGCATGCTGCATTTCTTCCCAACGTCTTTTTATTACTGTGTGCGTGTGTGTGTGTGTGTGTGTGTGTGTGTGCGCGCGCGCGCATGCGCGCATGTTTTTGTGGATGGTAGTGTGAAGAATTAAATCCTGAGAGTAAGAAGAGAAGGAAAAGTAGCTTCTGTTGCTTACTGTTAAATACTATCCACATCAAAGTTAGCATTATGAGCCACTGCAAAATATCAGAAACAAAGGGGGGTGAGATGTTGTATTTCGATCTTCTCCCTATGAAGCACTTAATAATGGATTCCTCCAGAATTAGACACCTATTTTTACCAGCTAACAAGTCACTCGTGCCAAATTCCCCTTTCTAGTTTAAGTGCGTTTCCTTTTTCATGAGGCATTTTAAAATCAACTCATCTTAGGAATGTCTATTACATTTTCAAACGCCAATCTTAAATCAAACCAAAACATCGTCATCATGCATATCTTTTAGAAATAACTTCGAAGGTGACACACTGTTTTACAATGATAACTGGAAACTAACCTTCGAGAACTGTACACCTTTCAAACACCCAATATTTCAGAAACTAGAAGTGAAACGATTTCAGCTGTACTTTTCAGACACTGGCGATTGCTAAGAACTGAACGGTTGTGAAATCTTTGGGTCAAATATTGTTTCTTTTGAGTCAGGAAACACATGAAACTAAGCAAAACCTCCTGTCCACATGGCAAAGGTAACCCTACTGATACAGAGAGATGGGTCCTCCAATGAGACAAAACATGTAAGAACACCCCTGCCTTTGTCTACCAACACCACCAGAAAGATACCTGCTCTTCAAGCCTTTACTGCGTCATCCTGAGGATTTTATTCAAATTCTCTTTCCTCATCTTTAAAAGCAGGGCAAAATACTAACCACTTGTGTGATTTTTAAGAATATTAAATGGGATAATTAAGGTAAAGCACTTAGTCTAATGACTGACACATAGTAAGGCTTTAAAGATTTTGCTAGTTTAGCTAGTGTTAACACTATCACTGTTTGTGAAATATGCTACGTTTTCTGTATCCCAGCTGTCAAGATGTAAGGTGAGACATTGCAATTGGCCCTGTCTCGAAGGACTCCTGCAATGGTGTATATGAAGAAGGAGAGCTCAGCTCTATCAAGAGTTCTTGAAGAATACAAGTTAGAATTGTGAAGGACGTGGAGGAACCAGAAGAATAGGAGGAAGCGGGCCTATTGTCAACAAGAACCTAGAAGTGCACGTTGTAACACAGCAGAAGATCAGAAAATAGAAAGGTTAGAATATTAGAAATATAAGAAAAAAGATTTAGAAAACGAGCTTTCTTTTAGACAGACTCTTTTTGGTTCCTGATTCTCTTATCATCTAAGGGCCATTGGGCAAGCATTTTGTCTTCTGTAGCCTCAACTTTATAGGACGGGGGGCATTAATACCTACCTCACTGTGAGAACAAAATGGCAAAATAGCCAGTAAAGTGGCTGACAAATAGAACATGCACACATATATCCCTCAAATGGTCTGTGACCTCACCTCCTTTTAAAGACTTGTTTTCAGAACTCTACACACATATGTGCTCGACACAATATGTTAAAATACTTCTAATAAAAGAACTTCAGCACTTTTAATGAGAAAACAATCAGGAAATATATTTTTTAAATAGTTTCCTGACTAGGGTTTCAAATATCAGGGTTTCCTCCTGGTGCGTCAGTATTCTCCGATTCTACAATCTGCAAAAATTATACCCCATCTACATAGTTCATACTGTAAATATATTAATATGATGCCGCCAGCTCGGCTTTTCCAAATTTGAAATTAGAGAAGCAACAGTAACAAAGAGCGATTTTCAAGATAGCAACATTTTATGAAATGTACAGAAATGACCATGACATTATTTACTAAAGACTTCTAAGTGAGCACCTATTTTGGATTGATATTTTTTTCAAATAATTTAAACAGATTGTGGCTTTGGGTACCACCTAAATATTTGGTGGGTACACTGGATTGATCCCCGGTCAACTTATACCTAGATTATTAAGATATACTCTTATTAGTTTCCATCCCTTTCTCCAAGTACTTTTCAAAATCGTCTCTCCTTAGAGGATGGTAATACAATTGTCCTCCCCCTTAAATTGTCTTGTCTCTTTGATTTTGAAAATCACCACATAAATCAAAATCACAAAGGTTGAACACAGTTAAATCTTTCTTTATTAATATGATGTATCTTTTAACTACGCTCTTCTAAAGAAATTAGCCCATCTACATTAGTGCAGCTTACTGAAATTATCCTCAATATATATTATCGTTTTTTAAACATAAGGCATAAGTTCTAAAAAGGCAATGATAGCATTCAACACTTTGAGTGAATATGATCTCCTATTGATTCTAATGATGGTGATTACTTCGATGAAGGTATTAAACATGGGCCACATGTAAAGTAGAAACAAACCTCCAAGATAAGTGAGTGATGCATTCTTTCTGTGGTCAGAAAAAGCAACACCCCCCAATGCTACAAACTGGACAGATCCCTAGTTTTTAGTCCTGTTTGTGGGACCACCTTACTAGTGACGTTGGAATAAAGAATATCAGGGCAATGTACAATCATTACCTGTTTATACTGAAAGCTGTTTTGGTCACAGTAAGAAGCAAGAGATGTTTCTTTGACTGGATCATAAGGACATGTCTGAGCCTGTCTTCATTGGAAGACATATGATGTATCTTCTGTATACGGGAAACAATAAAATATTTACATGTTTTTTAAAAAGGTCTTTCAATTAAAAGACAAAAGTCTTCCAAGATTTCTTTATTTGCGGCAACCTCCTTGGGTTTTTGTGAATTTTTAAAAATTACAGCTAATTTTAATTCCTTGCCAGATGCTTAAAGTAATGGCACAATCTACCACTTTTCACAATCTAAGGTATTAGAATTCTGGGATTCAAATTATACATTCACAAAAATACAACCTTGCTTAAGCAAATAAGGAAATTATTGAATTGTTAATGGAAAACCCCTGAGGCATAAGTGGGTTCCGGTAGGACTTGGTCCAGAGGCTCATACAGTTACCACAGAGTTCAGGCTGTCTCCATCTTGCCACCCCTCTCTCCTTCATGTTGGCTTTATGCTTAGATTTCACACCATGGCTCACCGAGAGCTCTAGACTTAAATATCCCCAAAGTTCAAACCCAGTGAAAAGGCAAAAAGACTCTTCTTGCCTATCCATTATAAATCCCAAGTTTAACACTGATTTTCCTCGTCTGAATCCCATGCCCATCTTTGACTATCACCACAATTAGGGGAATATGATGCCCCCAGTTGGCCAAGACCACTTCAATGCCTACTGCCTTCCAGATCCAGTTATGGAAGAAAGATTTATCTAAACATGTAGTCTGAAAGTAGGTCCTTGTCCTCCTAAGGAAAATCAGGATGTGGTTGCCAAAAGAAAGAGAAAAGCACATCGGATTACAATATCACAAAAGAGCAGGTATCTTATTCACTAATATCCACCCAGACTCCACAGCACAGTCTGGCACGGGTTCATGGTCCTAATGTGTGGCCGCCATTCTAGATAGTCATGAATCACAATGGTGTGTGAATCAGACAGAGCTTAACTTTGGTGTATTCACTCAGATAACAAGTATAAAATGCCCAGATTTGAATGAGGCAACTATAGAATATTTTAATAATAATTTATTACACGGGCTATACTAGTGGAATGAACGAGACAAAGTGATATGGAGGGTAACTCCTTACATAGCTTATGGCATAAGAGTAAGTGCCTTGGGGGGGGAGGATGTGAAATTCAGTCAGGCGCCGTCATAGGTTGCATGGAGTTTTACCAGGTCGCATCAATGGTAAGATAACCAGGAATATAAAAGGACAGCACACTGCGTAGTTAGCGAAATACCTACAAACCATGGTACGATTTTCTTATCTTTACTCATCACTTCTCTGAAATCTTTCCTATATCTTATCCTAAATATCCTAAATCATCCCCTCATCTAAAGTGGGGATGGCCTTGAATGCCTTATTAAGCACCAGGACTTTTCTCAGTAGGCAAACAGGGACCCGAAAAAATTGAAAAAGCACCAAAATATAATCTGGCTCTGACCTCATGTGAAAAAAAAAAATGAACTATGAGAGAGGAGAAGAGAGGGAGAGAGAGAGGGAAGGAGGGAGGAAAGAAAGTTTTCAAAAGAAGTGGTGAGAGCAGGGTAAGTAAATTAGAAATGAATATTGAAGGACTAGTGTTTTCACATAAGTATCTTATTTTTCTTTTATACCTTTATTTCCAAGATAGTAACTGTTACTTAAAAAAAAAAAAAACAATTAGAGGGGAGCCTGGGTGGCTCAGTCAGTTGGGCGGCCGACTACGGGTCAGGTCATGATCTCGTGGTCTGTGAGTTCAAGCCCTGCATCGGGCTCTGTGCTGAAAGCTCAGATCCTTGAGCCTGCTTCCGATTCTGTGCCTCCCTCTCTCTCTGCCCCTTCCCTGTTTGGTCTCTGTCTCTGTCTCTGTCTCTGTCTCAAAAATAATAAACATTAAAAAAATTTTTTTAATTAGAGGATTATATATAATAAATGTTGAAAGCCCTGTCCTAATTCCAGTCCACAAGCTGTTATTGGTAATATCATGGCATGCATTCCAAGCTATATGCACAGATGCTTCCTCCCTCTCTCCCTTCTTTCTTTCCTTCCTTTCTCTCTTTCTCTCTCTCAACAGAAATGGTGTCATCCTCTAGGTGCTATTTTGTAACTAGCCTTTTTCTTTTGATGATACATCCTGAACAACCTTCCATATAACACAGACAACCTTGTATATCTTTATCTGTATCTATATGTATCTGTATATAGATATTTAGATATATATAGATATACAGATATTACTATATAGATATATAGATATACACAGGTTTTTTTCCTAAGGTCTACACAGAATGCCATATCTTGGTTTTACTCTATTACATGTAGCCATTTTCTTCGTGATGGGTGTTTAAATGGCCTCAAATTTTTTACTTCAAAAAAAAAAAAACGCTGCAATAAACATACTATACATCGTTCTTTACCTAATCCCGTAGGATTTCTGTAGTACAGATTCTAAGAAGTGAAATGTTGGATTGAAGGAAGTGTGCTTCAGAAATACACTGCCAAAATGCCTTTGAAAATTTTATACCAACTTCTAGTCCCAGCAGTGCTGTTTGAGAGTACTTGTCTCCATAGAGTCTTAAGAGTCTTGTGTTGGCCTAGTCTTGTAAAATGTTGCCAATGTTATTGGAGAAGAAGAAATCAAATTTTTAGTTTGATTTACAATTCCCGATCATCTGTTTCATCTGGTCCTCGCTACAGCCGTGTGAAGTATGTATTATCATCACCCTCAACTTACAGATTTGGGGACAAGATTCGAAGGCATTTTTACTTTGGTTTCAGGTCAAAGCGTCTTGATTTGATGGCTCCTATTGTTCAAAGGCTGGCGTAGCCACTGCCCAAAATAAATCCACAATTGTTGGGATGGGTCATAAGAGAAGGCCAGTTTCAGTCAAAAACTATTTTTGTCGGTCGTCAAATTTTTACCTAGCTCTACACAATCTGCTGTGAGTGATCCGACTGAGGTAAGAAAGCATTATTCTAATTTTGTATTTGGGTCTTCTTTACAACTCTGAATAACTTGTGAGGCATACTGAGACAATTCTCTTGTGAGCCTAGGTGGGAAGAAGCCAGCTGTTGAGTTTTACCTCCCTCACAGGAGGTCCCTGAATATTAATGAGGCAATCACTAGTATTTTCATATTTTTTTAGCAACTTGCAGAGTAATACCAATTAGAATAAATGTGTCAAGTGAACAGGTTAGATTAAAACACAACTAAAGGACTCAGGTTCTCCTAAGGAAATTGACACACACCTTGTGTAATTCCTGGGGCCCAGATTAAAAGAACAATGGTTTTCTCAGGCATTCCACCTGCCCATGTTCCCAGATGTCATCCTCCTGCCCCACAGTGCATTAGGTATGCCTTAATTGCCAATTAAAACATATGCCATATTTAGATAAGCGCAATAACAATCCTTTCAAAAATCTAATGCAGAGATTCTCTTTTGACTCCGGTTGGTAGTTACTGAAAACCATTTCTGGATTGCAGGAGAATATGCCCAATGATTTAATTCCTCCTGCTTGGGTAGCAGACAATGACCATTTCCTGAATGTGACCATAATCCAATCACTAAACGACTATTTAGGCATGGCCAATACGTAACACAATACCTATCACATATTATACGATCGATATATATATCAACTCACCTTCCACGTGCTTTGCTTTTGTTCCAGAAAGCAAGCACAAAAAATAAATGGATCTTTGAAACCTAGCTATGTTTTTATCTTTACATCTTATCTAACTTCATATGGTTAGGGCAGTCTGATAGAACAATTGTTCTAAACTTTTACCTACCACTGCCAACATTATAACAAAAATAAGAAGATCCAGCTTCCAAGATTTGGCAACCCTCCCCTTTATTTTTCTGATAAATAGATTCATTGTATTTTATAATAATAAGATAATACATGCTCATTGGACTAAACACAGAAAACCTAGGCAAGTAATAGAATTCAGTAAAACCTTCACATAACACCACTACATAAAGGAAATCACCGGGAACATTATAGAGTGTACCATACTCATTTTCTAAACAGGAATCAAGCTCCCTCTATTTGCTTCTTTCTTCTATGATACATATTTTTCCATGTCTATGACATTATTATTACTGTTTACATATTATTTAATTGAAACGTATTGTGTCAATTCTTTATCAAAGCACATTCATTCCTATTTTTGATATGAAAAACTAAGTTTGATAAATATTCTTGTGCCTCTATTTTTGTTCACTTAGCCATTTACTTCTAGTTGAACCACGAGATCATGACCTGAGCCAAAGTCGGACGCTTAACCGACTGAGTCACCCAGGCACCCCTAGTTGAATTTTTGTAAGTAGAATCACATGATCACATATTGGTATGTTTTAAATTTGATGTGTAACACCAAACTGTCCTTGAGAGAGGTTGTACCCATTTGCATGTCTACCAAATTACAGTGAATATTTGCTCGTACACAGATTATTGTCCTGTTTTCCATCTTTGCTAATGTGGTTAGTAAATGCTATATTTTGTTTTTAAATGTTCACTTATTTGAGGGGCGTCTGGGTGTCTCAGTCAATTAAGCATCAACTTCTGCTCACGTCATGATCTCACTGCTCATGGGTTTGAGCCTGCATAGGACTCTGTGCTGACAGCTCAGGGTCTGGAGCCTGCTTCGGATTCTGTGTCTCCCTCTCTCCCTGCCCCTTCCCTGCTCACACACTCTGTCTCTCTATCTCTCAAAAATAAATAAACATTAAAAAAATTTTTCACTTATTTGATTAGTTTTATGTATCAGCACATTCAACTCCTTACGTTTTTCTATTGTGGTATACATGTTTCTTATATGAGCTATTTTTAACCTTAAAGAGCATAGGCATAATGTTGAGTGTTCACCAGTTTGTTGTTTTAATATTGAGTGATTTTTGTCAAAGCAAAAACTTTTTGTTTTAATTCTTATGTGGTCAAATCTCTCAGTTATTTACCTTAAAGTTCCTAGAGTATCATTTTAAAATTTCTTCCAGCTCAGAGCAACTGTATTTAATTTTTAGAATTTTTGTCTACTTTATCTATTTAATTTATCTGAAATATATTACAGTATAGAATGTAACTGGGGAATGATTTTTTTTTCCAAATGCTTAGCCATTCACTCCAACATCAGTTATTGTATAATCCATCACTTTCAAATTAATTTTAGTGGCTCATTTATCACATATACATTTTATATGTACTTGCCTTAGCAATCTGGCATTTTCAAAAGCAATGAATTGACTTATTTTAGAAAGAGAACATAGACACACTCTAATTCCTCAATTAAAAAAAATGCATATAGCAGTGTGATCAAAGCATGTAACAGTTGGGATTATGGGTGATTTTCTTTGAGGTCATTGTTACATATAAATTTTATTACCTTGTGAATAACATTCAAGTCTGAGCTGTTAACTTACTGGGTGGATTATGGTGCCCCTTACCAACACCGGGAATATAAGAAAGGAGATTAGATGGAGGGGTGATGGTATATAAAGTGTGGGCATTCTTTGAGCATCCAAGTAGTTGCAGCTGTGCATATAAGTCTGGCACTTAAATGCACAGGGGAAAGATCATGGAGAAAAACCAAGGCTATAAACATAACCTGGGTGTCTGCTGATGTTCGAGGAAAACAAACATGGATGAGACCATGTGAAGAAACTGTGGAGAGCACAGCAGAGCTTCTTAATTCTGGAGACTTATTCAGATATATCTGGGGATTGTGTGCGTGTGTGTGTGTGTGTAAAAAGTAAATATCCAGACATTCTAAATCAGAATTTCTAGGTAGAACCCTGACATTTGTATTTCTATAAAATTCCATAGGTGATCCTGATTGCAGATAAGATTGAGAATCACTGATATAAAGAAAAGTTTAAAGAAAATAACCTTGATTAACATAAAATTTGAAAGCAGAGATGAAGTAATAAAACACATTCTAGGAAAAGAAAAAATATATATATATGAAGACCCTGTGTGTAAAAGAGCTTGTCATGGTGTGTAAATTGAATAAAAGCACTTGTTTAAACATGAGTAACAGCAGACTGCTGTAATTTATTAAGCAGTTATATTATGCCAAATACTATATATCTATATGTATCTATTTAGATATTTAGATCTAAATAGATATGTAGGTAGCTATATAAATGGATAAATATGGACATACAATTTTTACAAGAATCCAGGGAGTTAGATGTAATTGTAACCATTTACAGAAGAGTAAACTGAAGCACAAAGAGATTAAACAACCTGACCAAAGTCATTCAATTAATTAGTGATGAAGACAAAATATAAAACCGGGGGCATCTGGGTTAGCTCAGTCGGTTAAGCATCCGACTCTTGATTTTGGCTTAGGTGATGATTTCACTGTTTGTGAGATTGAGCCATTGAGCCTGCTTAAGATTCTCTCCCTCCTTCTTTCTCTGCCCCTCCTCCACTTGCTCACACTCTCTCGCTTTCAAAAAATATAAATAAATTAATTAATAAATTAATTAATTAAAACTATATAAAACTAATGCCATGTTCTTAAGTACTAGGGTATTGTTTTAAAAACTGTATACCAGCAGTGTTATAGATGGAAGTAGGAACCAACCTGAAAGCAGAGAAACCCAGTAATTGAGGTAAGAATTGAGGGCCCATTACTTTCCTGTCTTTCAGAGACTTTGACTGCAATGTTACATCTACTCAATGAATCCTCTGTGGCTCTTACCTTAGTTACTGTATTTTCCATTCATTTTTTTCCCTTCCATTTCCTTCTGCTATGTTTTCCAGTCCACTAATTCTCCTTCTAGCTGAATCTGCTGTTAAATCCATCTATTGAATTCTTTACTTTTGAGTTCTAGCATGTCCATGTTTCTTTTTATAAAAAATATTTTCCCATTCTCTGCTGAAATTTTTAACCTTTTCTTATTTCTTTGAACATAGTAAAAGTTATTTTAAACTTTGTGTCTGATGCTTGAGTATCCAGAGCTCTCCTGAATCTTTTCCTGTTGTCTGTTTTTCTTTATTAGTTTTCATTCCTGTTATCATGTCTCTTAATGTCCCCAGTTAGTGTTTATTGATGATAGCAATTACATCCACAAAATTGTTTGTAGAAATAATTTGAGCCCTAAGATGATATCATCTTTCATGATTGGATTTACATTTTGTTTGCAGAGCGCTTGCAGGCACAAGAAATTTCCTCAATTCAATCTCAGTAATGGAAGTGACTTAAAGCTGAACTGTTGTCTCTTCCACTTCACACTTACTTCCATTGTTTAGTTTTTAGGGCCCTGACACAAAGCAAGAAGTTTCTCTCTGTTCCTATGGCTCACCGACTGGCAGAGTTTTTGTTCACCTTCTCAAACTCTCAGCTGACTTCTCAGGGATGAGCAAATGTCCTCAGGACAAAAGAAGACACAAACCCTAGGCTCATTCTCTATATCTCTGTCCTAGGTAATTCTTCACCATCTCATGACTACTTCAAAAATTTGCTTCTAAAGAGGGAATCAAAAAATAAACAAAACGAAACAAATGCAATGATTAAAAGATATAGTAGAGACAAAATAATATAGAAAATTACTGAGGTAGGGAAGGAAAAGGACTTTGGCTTAATCAGAAAAGGTATCTTGGTAGAACTGGCAACTAAAATGAGGTCATAATGGTGATAAGAAAGAAATCACTTGCAGATCTAAGGGGAGATAATTCTGAAAAAAAGATGGGGATGAGCTTGCATGTGTAAGACGCAGAAGAAAGACCAGAAGGCTGAAAAATCAAGTACCATGGCACAGTGAAGAGAAGCAGTATTGTAGAGGTAGAAAAGGACATGACCAAACAAATTAGGAGTTCATTTATTCTGGTCTCTGTTGGGGAAATACCAAAAGATACTAAGCTAGAGATTTATGCCTCAGAAAGATTGCTTGGGCAGTAGCGTGAGGATTGGACTGTGAAAGGTCAAGAGCAGGGCCAAGAAGTTGTAGAAGAGGATGCCTCAGAAGTCCACTGAGTGATTGTGTGCTTTGGACAATGGGGCAGCAGTGCAAGTGGTGATAAGTGAGAGGACTCAGGATATGTTGTATCTCCCTTTTGAGATTTCTGCTTGTTCTCTAGTTCTGTTTGCTTGGGCATGAATTCACCATTTTTTATTTGGCTCAGACCTGCTCAGTAAAGTAGCTTGACTTCTGTCTTCACGAAACTCAGCAGGGACAACGTTCCCATTATAAGGAAATAAATAAATAATAAGGCTAAAACAGATGCGACCAGGCACTGTTTTATGTGTGTCACATGTACCAACTCAATCTTCTCAATTATTCTATGAAGAAAGTACTTACATCATTATCCCCAGTTTAAAGATAAGGAAACAGGAACAAGGACGAAACAATTTGCCCCAGGTCACATGGCCAGTGAAGGGATATTTGCTTGCTGCTGTGGTTGTTATTTTACTTCACCTTGTTCATTTCCTTTTTTCTTGTAACATCACCGTGATTTCCTTCTGAGAATTCACTCCTTCCTCCACTAAGACTATTCCATTTCTATGATGCTGACTACCGTACAAGTCCAGGGGAGTTCGTGTGACTCAAACCTAGCCAATCAGCACTGAATTCCACTAGACAGAGGTAATGGATCAAGAATGAATTAATCAGAAGCAATGACAATGTTGACTGTGAAGCTAGAGGTCTGGAATCCTTGTTGCCACCATGAGGTGAGAGCTTTCTAAGTCTGATGTCAGCATAGAGTGAAACTAACAGAAAGAAATTGGATTCCAGACACAGTGTTTAAGTGCCTGGGGTCTTGGACTATTTCAGCTTTACAGTTACGTCACCCATTAAATTTCCTATTTGGCTAGGGAAATTTGAGTTAGCTTTTTCTGTCACTTACAACAGAAAAAGACTTAAAACAGGAACACCCATCATTTGAGGATCCCTGCACAATATAGAGAATCTGCAAGTAGGGAAACTTGCATTTTTAGGAAAGGTCTATATATCTCCAGAGCACTCAAACTCTTGCTGCACCTCAAAAAGTTGCTTTTTCTTTCATTAGTGAGACAGGTAGAATAACAAGTAGAATTCTCAATCGCCTTACGCTAACACTTTTGCACTTTAGTCTCCCAAAAGAAAATATTTCAATTTCACATTTAGTTCCCGGTCATAAATCCTACGTTTGCTTCCATGCCTTTGTGAAAGTCTTGTAAATTGTAGAGGACAAGTGTTGGTCCATACTATTGGGTTTGGGTTTTCCCACCCCACCCCTTCCAGAGGAAGTTATCTATGCATGCTATTAGAAATGTTTCCATAGAGGGGCGCCTGGGTGGCGCAGTCGGTTAAGCGTCCGACTTCAGCCAGGTCACGATCTCGCGGTCCGTGAGTTTGAGCCCCGTGTAGGGCTCTGGGCTGATGGCTCATGGCTCGGAGCCTGGAGCCTGTTTCCGATTCTGTGTCTCCCTCTCTCTCTGCCCCTCGCCCGTTCATGCTCTGTCTCTCTCTGTCCCAAAAATAAATAAATGTTGAAAAAAAAAATTAAATATATTTAAAAAAAAAAAAAAAAAAGAAAGAAAAGAAAAGAAATGTTTCCATAGAGGGAAAGGAAGAACTCCTGGCCAAGATCCAATTTTCGGTTAGAAAAAAAATGGGAGGCGGGGTCTCTTTTTCTGCCTATAGCAGTCTCAACTCGTAACAGACAGGCAGCGCATATAGAGACCCTACAAGGCAACATGGTGCAAAGAAACAAGAGTTTCAGGGCCTTTTGTAGTGGGGCATTGAGATTTATGTGAGTTCTATTTAGGAAGGAGCAGAACCCTAATTATAAGGGCATGAAAGCAGAAAATTTTGAGTGTTCGTTGAGACCTTGCCCAGAAGAAAAGGAGGCCTGCAGGGGCCAAGAGTGGGACAATGAAGAGTAGAAAAAAGGAAAATTCCTGGCTGATTTCCATCCAAAGACCTGACATCTATGTGAGTTTGTACTTGGGACTGAGATGCTACCTGGATGCCACTGCCTCCATTTCAACCCAGAAACTACTGTCACATTGCCTTGACACTAATACCCTGGCCCGAGTCCTAACTCAGATTTTCTATCTACTCCTGCTTCTACATGGATGAGATAATCTCCAAACACCATCTTTCGCCGCTAAGATCTTCCAGCTTTGCGCTTCTCTAGTCCACTCCTTATCCAAAAAAGTGTAAATCTTTTGTCACTCCTCTGCATGACACTCTCCAATGGCTTTTCATTGCAAATAAAGTATAATGAATTGAATGGTGCCCCTCCACTGACTATGTCCACTGGGAACCTGTGATTTTGAAGTTATTTGGAAGAAAGCTCTTTGCAGATGTAACTAAGTTAAGGATCTTGAGATGAGATCTCCCTAGATTATCCGAATGGGCCACAAATCCGATGATGAGTGTCCTAGAAGAAGAGACGACGTAAGGAAAAGAGAAGATACACACAAAGTATTTTGTGAAAACAGGCAGAGATGAGAGTAATGTATGTACAAACCAAGGAACACCAAGGATTACCAAAAGCCACCAGGAACTAGAAGAGAGGCATGGAATGGATTTTCCTTCAGAGCTTCCAGAAGGAATTAACCCTGTCAATGCCTTGATTTCAGACTTTTAGCCTCTAGAACTGTGAGAGAATAGATTTCTGGTGTTTTTTTACCATCCAGTATGGTAATTAATTGGCAGCCCTAGGAAAATTAAACATTGAGTATAACCAATATTTCCCTAAATGGTTAGGAGACTCTATACCTGGGCTCCCACATACCACTCAGACTTAACCTTTTACTACTCTCCACCTCACTGGGAGCCTCTCCTCACATTCCCCCCTCTGTTTCTTCAACCCTCCAGCATTTCCCTCCCTGGGGCCTTTGCCTGTTGCCATTGTCTGCTTGGAAATCTCCTCTCCACCCCTACAGTCTTCTCCTAGATAGCTCCTCTTTTTGTGTGTGAGACACTCCTGAATCTCTCTAACCAAACTACTTATCACCTCCTCGACCCATTTCTTTTTTTTTTTCCATTTCTTTCCTTCTTTCCATATCACAACATTTCTTTCCTTTATAGACTCATCACGAATGATTAACACCTTTGTGTACTTACTAGATTGTGAGCTCAACGAGAGCAGAGGTTTTGTCCACTCATTTATTCAAAAATTATTAAATGAACATCTATTATGTACAGACAGCATTCTAGGCATTTGGGAGATGTCATGAACCAAACAAAAGCAGTCTCTGCTTTTTTTTTTTTTAAGTACACTCTACACCCACATGGGGCTTGAACTAACAACCCTTAGATCAAGAATCATACACCCTACCAACTAAGCCAGTCAGGCACCCCAGTCTCTGCTCTTATGAACTTACCTTTTAGCCTATTTTCTGAGGCTGTCTCCCCATATCTGAAGCATTCCCTGCTATTTACTGGTCATTTAATGTTAATTGAATGCTAATTGAACAACAGATGAAAACTCTAAGTTTTAGTCACTAATTCTCTGCCTTTTCCCATCAAAGCTTGGCTCTACCTATTAAAGGATTTAATAAATCCAGACAATTTTAGAGACCTCAGACGTGCCATTTACAAGATATTTTTCTTATAAAGACATTGGAATTCCTTCATCAGTCTTGTCTCATCCCCAGGTTTTTGCCATTTCTACTAGTATGACTGGAAGTAAGATTTCCTCTTAGAACATGTGTGGGGAAACCAAACAAAAGATCAAGCCACCCTGGACTTTTGCAAGGCTTTGCCAAAGATGGCAGACCCCGGGGCACTTGGCTCAATTAACCACTGCCATGTCTAAAGGTCAGCCTCTGGGACTGTTTAATTGTGGCCATTAAAGTGTTAGAGCAGCTGCTTCATAGCAGTAATTTGGAGCCCAGGAGAAACCAAAGGCAGCAACAACACACCAGGTCATTTGAAAAAAAGGCCGCCTGGGCTCCACACACAGCCTGATAACAGATGGGGATTTCCAGAAGTACTTAACCTGGCTTAGAGGTCGTGGCCTAACTAAAAGTAGGTCTCCCCTCATTCCAAAGTGAAATCATAAAGTGGTTCTTCGTCATCCCCCTCCCCTGCCCATCAATTCAGGTCCTCCACATTTTTCATCCTTGACTCAGAATTCCAGAAACCACCTTACCCAATTCATCAATTAATGAACAAACAGGCATTAACTTAGCACCTGTTATATGCAAAGCAATGGCAATGGTCCTACCACATTTCTACCTCTTTCAGCTCTTTGCACCCCAGCCCCACTCAGGTCTTCACCCTGAAGACATGACTAGCTCACCATGGGCATACTTTCCTGCTCAGCCTAGATATGGGCTCAAAGTGTTTATTACCCAGCTCTCCAGGCATTCACTACCCATTGCTCAGGCCTGGCCCTGAGACAATCTTTTTGCTATCTCCGAATTCCTGTCCAATCTCCTTCTTTGACTAATTAGTTTCAATGACTTGTTAAGGCTACATGGCCGGTTTGTGGTAGACTTGGAACCAAGGTACCCTGTCTTCTTGTCCAGGGCTATTTATGGTTCTCAGTATAAACAAAGGTAAATATCAACTCAGAGCTAACTAGATTTGTTAGCCACAACAGAAATATGACCTATGTTAATAAGAAGTGCAAAATAAAATGATATATATCATTATATTGTGAAATTTGGGATATCATGTTACATATTACCTGTGTAATAGACATATATTATCACAGTTATCATTTTAGACTGTCTTATTAATTGTGTATAGAATCTCCATATGATGAGTAATATCCTCCCTATTTCACAGATGAGGAAACTGAACTCCAGAGAGTTGAAGCAACTTCCTGAAAGCTGCTAGATAATAAAGGTGGAGACGGATCTGGACCCCGGGAGATTCACCTCCTCCCAATATGCCTTGCTTCCTGTTCACACAGCCACATTGTTGGAAGAGAATTCCCATAATTCTACACATCTGGTGAGCAGAGACACCACCCACCTTTTGTTCTCAACAATCTTTTTAAGAATGTGTCTAGAGTGAACACCCCTACAGAGTAGAACTGGTTTCTCTCTGCAGAGAAGAAGACACATTTGTTTGCTGTCCAGTATAATGAAGATAATATCTTCCTCCATGGCCAAATTTGGACAGGTTTGCTCACAACCCATGAGAGAAGATTCGAATTTTCTAAGCTCACGGTTCTGCAGATGTAACTCAGACCCACTGCCTGCGCATTGCCCCATGGGACCTGGGGACAAGGGGTAGCAGTGCAACATAACACTTAAGCTGCCTGCTCTTCCATAAGTAATAAAGTCATTCGTCTCTCAGTCAGGAATCATGAGTCTCATGACAGCTTGCAAGTAGGGTAGAATCTCAGACCCTTCACAATTCTTTTTTTTTTTTTTTTTTTTTTTTTAATTTTTTTTTCAACGTTTATTTATTTTTGGGACAGAGAGAGACAGAGCATGAACGGGGGAGGGGCAGAGAGAGAGGGAGACACAGAATCAGAAACAGGCTCCAGGCTCTGAGCCATCAGCCCAGAGCCTGACGCGGGGCTCGAACTCACGGACCGCGAGATCGTGACCTGGCTGAAGTCGGACGCTTAACCGACTGCGCCACCCAGGCGCCCCTCACAATTCTTAACAAGTCCAGCAGAATGAAAGATCACAGGACGTTGGGTTGCTTCTGGCTGCCTACTCCATTGGGACCCCATATTGTTCGCTCATCCCCTTTCAACTAAGGTTAATCACCTAGGGTCCCCATCCCCCAGTGACTGAATAAATATGCCTGAAGGTTAGTCTGAGGTAATACCAATTGTTATTTTCTTTTCCTCTCACAGATAAAAGTAGTAGTATTTTCATGGTGTCTTAACCTTATGTATTAGAGATGGAGCTGTTTCAGGTACCATGGGAAGCCAGAAGTAATAGCTGTTATTAACAAGAGAGGCTTCCCCCTGTGTGAATTAAATCAGAGCATATCTGGAGTGTACTGTTCCTTCCCATCTGGCCAGCCCTGCCCACCCCTTCAGAGAGGTCAAGGATTAACACTGCTCATCCAGGCCTCTCAGGCCAGCCCCATTCATCCTTCCATGCCCTGGAATGAGTTCTTAGCTTTGCCTTGACTGTAGAGACCTCTTCATGAGTGCCTATTGTCAGAATAAATACACGAATGGCCCCATTCTGATTTCTCTTTTCTCAGGTCATATGAGTCATTAGATCAAATCATATAATAGCACGGAGAATCTCCGAAAATGTTCCATGAGGCTGATTTACAAGATAAGCTGTTGGAGGAAATTAAATCCACGCCTCCCAGGTATACCTTCCTGCATGAAGTAGGAGACAGGACCTCAGGCTCATGGCAAGGTATTTGGCCAGTGGGTTGGGCCAGACATGCCATCCCTTTTCTCCAGCAAGGAGGTAGCAGTGGAGGGGAGGAAAGAACCAAGGCAATGATGACTGAGATGGAAAGGGAACCAAGTAGGTGAGAGTGTGGAAGAGGGTTTCAGCAGGTATCATGAGATATGAGATATCCTGAGTGTCTGTTGTCTAGAAAGCATTTCTCAGAAACTCTGAGAAAGATGTGTAAGATGCCTATGTCATTCCCTTTGAGAAAATTAGTTACAGTCCATATTCACCTTCAAAGTTTAGAGTGAGCTTTGTGTTTTTGTTTAATATGCTTCTGCTCAGACCCCAGCCCCACAGAGCCCCAGCCTATCTCTTACACTGAATTAAGGACATGCAGCACTTTGTCACTCCTTCCTAGCAATGACTCATTTCTTAGGTTGCTTTACTTGTCCTACAATTTTTATCGAACTGGCGAGCAGAGTGGACATCAGAGAAATGAGAACTAGAAACTTTTTTTTTTTTTGCTGTGATGAGGAAAAATATAAGCACATGAAAAAAAAAAAAGGAAAGTAACTGGAGGAATTAAAAAAGAAAGGCACCCCCTGAAGATCCTGGTAACAACCACATAAGGGAAGTATGTTAGCCCCCCTCTACCTATGAAACTAAAACAAAGTTTAGGAATCTTGTTCAAGTGTATAAGAGTAAACTAGCATATAGCAACCTCAACATTTCTGCTGCCTAATCCATGAAAACTTCCCTTTTATCTCATGTGACATTCTAATTTAGTTTGGCCATGGATGAGGGTAGAGGTGATCATTGGCCAGGATCTAATCGTGTGACCACACATAGTGCAAAGGAGACTGGGAAATGTAATCTGGCCATGTGTCTAGGAAAAGGACAAGATGGATATTGAGAAGTCCCAGCAGGCTCTTTCGCTAAGGTAAAACAATTAGTGAGTAGCCAGCTTTCCTATCTATAGGTCTCAGCTAAAGTGCTATATCATTTCGTATTCTGAAGCTTTATTTACTTTTTTTGATTAGGACAGATCACCTTACACTTGTCACCTTATACTTCTTTAGTGCCCTTTTCATAGACCTCCCCCCTCCCCCATTTAAAATGTCAACTCCAGACCTTTTTATTCATGGCACGAGCCTTATCAGAATTTTGGTTCCCATTCACCTTGCCTGTAGTAAGATGTGATACTGATTGAAGGGAAAACAGTGAAAATAAAGGTTCACACCTTTATCATCTCCCTGCAATAAAGAATTGGGGTGGGGAGGGCAGGGATGGTGGGTGTTGAAGGTCTCAGCGAGAACAAACTCCCGACCTGAAGGAGAGCCGGGGCCAGAGAAGAAAGGGGAGAACCAAGAAGACGGTCTTCAGGAGCTTTTCCAGAAACTTGTGCCCAAGGATTTGCCCAGAAATATTGTATAATTGCTCAAGTGGCTTTTGTCAAGCACTTTGCTAAAAATGTTCCCATTTTTGTATGCAAATACTTTTCCTTTTCTACATCTGAAAGCCACATGTGATTTTCAATCAGCCAGCACAAACAGACTGACAGACAACATCCCTCAGGAAATGCTTGATATGCCATCAGGTTTCAACACTCTTCTCCTTCCCCCCTCTGGAGCAAGCCTATAATTCTGCATTTGTGTAAATACATATGTGTGGCATATTTATTCACATGCTGCTGGGTAGAGCAAATGACTCTGCATTCTTTCCTGGTTATGCAGTCAAGAAGTGACTGCATGTTCCCCACATGCTGTTCAAGCCCACGATGGGGAGTCCACAGGTGCTCACAAAATAGGCTAGAGCTTGCCGTGCAAGGACCACAGACCTTTTCTGGCCACCTATCCCCACCCGCAAGAAGACTTGGGGTAGATTCTTCCTCCTCCATGTTGCCTGCTCGGTGCTCCCATAGTTCTGAATACAGAGCTTTTGATGTTCCCCATACCGTAAAGGCTTGTTTACATCTGTTCTCAAGTTTATGGGCAATCCGTCCATTTTATAACCTAGTAGAGACCATTACATATAATAATTCTGTAAAATCTTATTGATAAATGAGTGCATTGATAAAGAAGAACTTAGACCCTGAAACAGTTTGCCTCAACAATTCAGGGCCCTAAAAATTTGGCATCAAATGATTACTAAGTGTTCTGGTTCCACCTAAAACCTTAAGCATTTGTTAAACCTATGTAGTTACCATAATGCTTTTCTGCTTTAATCCTAGTTAGAAATTTAAATGTAATTCTTTAGGTTGTAAACTGACTTTTCTGAGTGCATATGATGTTCCACATAAGCACTGTTCCTCTCGAATTGCGTGTATCGGGGCGCCTGGGTGGCTCAGTCGGTCGAGCGTCCGACTTCAGCTCAGGTCATGATCTCGCGTTCTGTGAGTTCGAGCCCCGCGTCAGGCTCTGTGCTGACAGCTCAGAGACTGGAGCCTGCTTCTGCTTCTGTGTCTCCCTCTCTCTCTGCCCCTAACCCACTCTCATTCTGTCTCTGTCTCTCTCAAAAATAAACATTAAAAAAAATTTTAATTGTATGTATCAATTTATCGATCTTCACCCTAAAAGTAGGTGCTATTAGTATATTCATTTTGTAGACAGAGAAACAAAGAAAACTGTCACAAAGACGATAAGTAATTGGCCCACAGACCCACAGATGTCAAAGGTCAGGACCAAGACTTGCTCAGGAGGACTGGCTCCCGGTTGAGTTTTTAATCACGATGCTAAACTCATTCATTTAACAACAATTTAATGATATCTAATGATGTGCTCAATTAAAATAACTTCGAATAATGTGAAGTGATCTGAAGAAAATGGTTTGATATGGTGAGAGAGAGGAACACCAACTAGAGGAGCCCGAGAAAGTTCACTCTACAAGTTCACTTTTGAGTTGAGCCCCGTTGGCTGAGAAGTGACCCGCTGAGAGGGTGAAAGGGTGATGTGTCCCCAGCAGAAAACACTGCAAGTACAAAGGCTGTGAAACAAGGCTTGGGATGCTGAGGACCAGGCCAGCGTAGCTGAGTAGAGTGGTCAGGCAGGGTAGTACAAGATGAAGTCAGAGAGACTGGCAGAAGCTACATCAGTAGAGATGCTATTAGATTCATAATCAGTGCAATGGGATGCCATTGATGGATTTTAAGTCACTGTGCTTCTTTTGTGTAGAATTAACTGGGGTGGGGAGATTTCAGTGGAAGAAGAGGAATCATGGGAAAGTTGCTGCTGTAGTTCAGATAAGTTCAGATGGGAGCTGATGGAGCCTCGGACTAAGAGAGTAATGGTCGGGAAGGCATGAGTGGTACCCAGATGAGGTGGTGATGATGAGAAGCACTTAGAAGGTAATTTGGTGAGACTGTGCCCATAAGACTTCCCAAATGGAAGCAGCCTTCAGGAAAGGACTATGCTGGGGAATCAGCCGATCTAGTCCACCCAGAGCAGACGTTAGAGGTCAGAATGTGGGGATGACCCCTTCTTCCAGCAGGCGTCTTCCATGCTCTGGTTCCTGCCTTGGAGTCGTGCTGCATGGAGTCTCTTCAGTGAGAGATCATCATTCAAAATCTATTAGAATGACGTCCAGGAGCTGTCAGAGCTGTTTACCTCCCCTGCCATCAGGGGATATGTGTATTCACATAACACTGAAGGGCATTCACTCATGCAGAGTGGATGGGAATTTGATAGGTAGATATGTCCCCAAGCAGAGGGAACAGGTGGAGTAGGATGTAAGGTCAGGAGAATGCAGGGAGAATTGAGGGCAAGTGTAGAGACAGAAAGCTGAGAAGAGAGCCAAGAGAGGTGCATTTAGGGAGGGTGTGGAATCTTTGTGTGCCCAGTTTATCCTTAAGGTAGTAGCGAATCAGCAACAAATTTTAGGAAAGGGAGAGAGAGCCATGAAGTGTAAGAGCTGAAAGGAACCCAACAATTGCCAATTTCACCTGCTTCGTATTGTACCTGTCTCCCTTTTTTTTTTTTTCAACGTTTATTTATTTTTGGGACAGAGAGAGACAGAGCATGAACGGGCGAGGGGCAGAGAGAGAGGGAGACACAGAATCGGAAACAGGCTCCAGGCTCTGAGCCATCAGCCCAGAGCCCGACGCGGGGCTCGAACTCACGGACCGTGAGATCGTGACCTGGCTGAAGTCGGACGCTTAACCGACTGCGCCACCCAGGCGCCCCCTGTGTCCCTTTTAAAGAAATAGCCCCAGCGTCAGTTTGCATTCCCTATGCATAACCCTATGAACTTCATTATATCAGCAACTCATGCTGCACTGGAGTCTTTTGCTGAGGGTAAATCAGCAGATAGTTTTGAGTGCTTACTGTGTGTCAAGTTCGCAGGAGAAACCAAAGATTATTAAGACTGGTCACCTGGCCTCCATTTCTCCCAGCGATCTCAAAATTACCCAGCCTGAAAATGTCGGACCAAATGTAAACCTCAGCATAGAAACTAGATTCTATGCCACTTCCTCCGTACACTTTCATGTCGGAGTGTTCCTTTGACCACAACTTCAGGCTCTTCAAATGGAACACCTTATTGCACAGAACAGCAGAGAGACTCATATCTTAAACTACATGAAGTGACTGTGTTGAGAAAAGGAACAGCCTTAGACATTGAGACATTAAAAAGCGACTTGCCCGACTTTTCTGAATATCCAATATCTTTTAGCAGCTTTAGACATTGGTTTAGTTATTTAGCAAAAAACAAAATAATAATAATTTAAACAAAATAACAGTTTCTTTCTCTAGCTTAAGAGCCTGAGCTTGTAGGAAGTGGGCGAGATTATTCGATACCTGAATTCCTCTATCCTTCCACTTCGCCATTCACTAATGTTGCCCTTTTCCACGTGGTCACAGAGGGCTCACCAGTATGCTGTCCATAGACTGGCTAGTGACAAAGAGGAAGAGAGAAATGGCAACCAAATCCCTCTCTTTTAAGGACATAACCCAGAAATAGCATACGTCACTTTTGTTCATGTATCATTGACCAGAAAGGAGTCACATGCCCACACCTTGGAGCAAGGAAGGTTGGGCGACCGTGTACTCAGTTAAAATTCTGGGATGAGCGTATTGAAAGAGAGAAGGGAAAATGGATATTGGAGGCCAACGGCAACCTCTGCATAATCAGAGTCTGTGATGATTCTAGGGTGGTATAATATTGTTATGTTGACCGTGCTCTGGGTAACACATGCAACAGTTTTCACTCAAGTTTGGTTCGGGAATGTTAGGATACAAACGAATCATCTTCAAGAGTTTTTCTTTAGATGAGAAAGTTTAAGCTCCAATTCTAGTAAATCCAGGAATCTGCATTTTTAAAGGACCCCATGGATGATTTGCATGCGGTTCCCACAATTTGGGACTGGTGGCCACCACTATGGGTGAATAGAATTTAGAAATAGTTTAGAAGCTTTGAAAAATTCAAGCCTACCCCTGGGGGCTGGCACATTTAAACTTGAGTTTAGATCAGCTTAATAATCAGGAAACGGTGACGTGACCTGAACTGAAGGATCTTAGATTTCCTTATCACTGTTGAGATTATGTTAATCAGCCTTTCTCACCCCAGATCCAGAATTCCTTGAGTGTAGAGAAGTTATGGCACCTTGAAAACTCGAGTCGTTTACCTCATGCTGTAATAAACACAGTCATAACAAATTACCATTTTATATGGTTTTACCTGCACTGTTACGGATTTATCTCATTTGGTCTTCTGAGTAAGCAGAATTTACAGGTGAGGTAGTTGAGAGATCAGATTGCCTTGGTCATAGGCCCCAAATCCAGATCTTCCTCTCAGGGCTAGTTTTTTCTCCTGCACTACACTGCTTCTCTTTGCTTCTCATCCTAAGTGAGATCAAAATAGAAACAGCTCAAAATAGAGCAGAAGCAGTGAGCAGAGTGAAGAGTAGACAAATGCATTATAAAAAGCATGAGGTAACAACACAGATGAACCTCCAAACATTATGCTAAGTGAAAGAAGCCAGACACAAAAGACCTCATAGTGTATGATTCCATTTATGTGAAATGTCCAGAAAAGACAAACCTATAGAGACGGAAATAAATTAACAGTAGCCTAGGGCTGAGGGTAGGGACAGATTAACTGTAAATGGGCATGAGGGATCTTACCGAGGAGATGAATATATTCTAAAACCGGATTATGCTGATGGTAACACAACTCAGTAAATTTACTAACAATCACTGCATGCGCGCTTAAAAATGAATGGATTTTGTGGCCTGTAAATTGTAACTCAAAAACGTTGTTGTGAAAAAGCATGAAGTGTTAACATCAGAAGTATAGATATCATTTTTGCGTCTGCCGCTTAAAACTTGGATTTCGTCGAGAAAGTAATGCAACATCCCTCAGACCCTGGATTGTCATCTCTAGAATGGGGATAAAAATACTGTCTCTTACAGCATGTAATTTCTTAGCACCCTGGGAGAGCAACATGAAAGTCAGCTTGGGGGGCATCTGTCCACTTTGGCTGCCCTCAGATTTGTACCACCTAACATTCCCTTTTACTTCTTAACTGAAACCCAGAAACTGCTCTCCTGTCAACACACACATTTGAAGGGCTAACTTCTGTCTTGCCTCATCACGCACTAATGGCACAGGCTGGACCGTGCAGCTGAGTCACAGCCCTTGCCGTTCACATCAGAGCGTCACAATAACCAAGATGGCGGCTCTGATTGGTAAACACTCTTTCCGTCAGACCAGGGCAACTATGCCAGGCCCCTTATTTTCCTGGA